>NW_022994418.1:0-53012 GCF_012275295.1 Melopsittacus undulatus | reverse complement strand
AGTTTCCACTTCTTTAACCATTTTTAAGACAGTTTTTCCGTTTCTAACCTGTTTTTGCTCATCTCTAACCCTTATAAAGCCAATTTTGGCTATTTTGAAACCAGTTTTGCCCACTAGCAACCCGTTTGAAGCCATATTTTTTCCTTTTCCAACCAGGTTTGCACAACTCTAACACTTCTGTGGGGTTATTTTTTGGTATTTCTAACACTCTTTAAGCCATTTTGAACCCGCTTCAATTCTCTTTGGGCATTTCTAAGCCAGTTTTGCACTTCTTTAACCATTTTTAGCCGTTTTGTCATTTCTAACCCAGGTTTTGATCACCTGTAGCTCTTTTCCAGCCATTTTGGGCATTTCTAACCATTTTTGCCCACTTGCAGCCGTTTGAAAGCCATATTTTTCCTTTTCCAACCCAGTTTTGCGCACCTCTAACACTTTTGAGGTCAATTTTGGCCGTATCTAACCCATTTTTGCACTTCTCTGTCTCTTTGAAGCCATATTTGCCCATTTCTAACCCAAGTTTCCACTTCTGTAACCATTTTTAAGACAGTTTTTCCAGTTTCTAACCTGTTTTTGCTCATCTCTAACCCTTATAAAGCAAATTTTGGGCATTTCTAAACCATTTTTGCCTACTTGCAGCCCGTTTGAAGCCATATTTTTCCTTTTCCAACCCAGTTTTTGCGCACCTCTAACACTTTTGAGGTCAATTTTGGCCGTATCTAACCCATTTTGCACTTCTCTATCCATTGTTAAGGCATCTTTGGCCATTTCTAGCCCAGTGTTTCCGCTTCTCTAACCATTTTTAAACCGGCTCTGGTTGCTTCAAAACCATTTTTGCACATCTCTAACAATTTTAACCCTGTTTTGTCTATTTCTAACCTGTTTTTGCTCATCTCTAACCTTATAAAGCCAATTTTGGCTATTTTGAAACCATTTTGCCCACTAGCAACCCGTTTGAAGCCATATTTTTCCTTTTCCAACCCAGGTTTGCACAACTCTAACACTTCTGGGTTATTTTTGGTATTTCTAACACTCTTTAAGCCATTTTGAACCCGCTTCAATTCATCTTTGGGCATTTCTAAGCCAGTTTTGCACTTCTTTAACCATTTTTAAGCCGGTTTTGTCCATTTCTAACCCAGGTTTGATCACCTGTAGCTCTTTTCAGCCAATTTTGGGCATTTCTAAACCATTTTTTGCCCACTTGCAGCCCGTTTGAAGCCATATTTTTCCTTTTCCAACCCAGTTTTGCGCACCTCTAACACTTTTGAGGTCAATTTTGGCCGTATCTAACCCATTTTTGCACTTCTCTGTCTCTTTCGAAGCCATATTTGCCCATTTCTAACCCAAGTTTCCACTTCTGTAACCATTTTTAAGACAGTTTTCCAGTTTCTAACCTGTTTTTGCTCATCTCTAACCCTTATAAAGCAAATTTTGGGCATTTCTAAACCATTTTTGCCTACTTGCAGCCCGTTTGAAGCCATATTTTTCCTTTTCCAACCCAGTTTTGCGCACCTCTAACACTTTTGAGGTCAATTTTGGCCGTATCTAACCCATTTTTTGCACTTCTCTATCCATTGTTAAGGCATCTTTGGCCATTTCTAGCCCAGTGTTCCGCTTCTCTAACCATTTTTAAACCGGCTCTGGTTGCTTCAAACCCATTTTTGCACATCTCTAACAATTTTTAACCCTGTTTTGTCTATTTCTAACCTGTTTTTGCTCATCTCTAACCCTTATAAAGCCAATTTTGGCTATTTTGAAACCAGTTTTGCCCACTAGCAACCCGTTTGAAGCCATATTTTTCCTTTTCCAACCCAGGTTTGCACAACTCTAACACTTCTGGGGTTATTTTTGGTATTTCTAACACTCTTTAAGCCATTTTGAACCCTTCAATTCATCTTTGGGCATTTCTAAGCCAGTTTTGCACTTCTTTAACCATTTTTAAGCCGGTTTTGTCCATTTCTAACCCAGGTTTGATCACCTGTAGCTCTTTTCAGCCAATTTTGGGCATTTCTAAACATTTTTGCCCACTTGCAGCCCGTTTGAAGCCATATTTTTCCTTTTCCAACCCAGTTTTGCGCACCTCTAACACTTTTGAGGTCAATTTTGGCCGTATCTAACCCATTTTTGCACTTCTCTGTCTCTTTTGAAGCCATATTTGCCCATTTCTAACCAAGTTTCCACTTCTGTAACCATTTTTAAGACAGTTTTTCCAGTTTCTAACCTGTTTTTGCTCATCTCTAACCCTTATAAAGCAATTTTGGGCATTTCTAAACCATTTTTGCCTACTTGCAGCCCGTTTGAAGCCATATTTTTCCTTTTCCAACCCAGTTTTGCGCACCTCTAACACTTTTGAGGTCAATTTTGGCCGTATCTAACCCATTTTTGCACTTCTCTATCCATTGTTAAGGCATCTTTGGCCATTTCTAGCCCAGTGTTCCGCTTCTCTAACCATTTTTAACCGGCTCTGGTTGCTTCAAAACCATTCTTGCACATCTCTAACAATTTTTAACCCTGTTTTTGTCTATTTCTAACCTGTTTTTGCTCATCTCTAACCCTTATAAAGCCAATTTTGGCTATTTTGAAACCAGTTTTGCCCACTAGCAACCCGTTTGAAGCCATATTTTTCCTTTTCCAACCCAGGTTTGCACAACTCTAACACTTCTGGGGTTATTTTTGGTATTTCTAACACTCTTTAAGCCATTTTGAACCCGCTTCAATTCATCTTTGGGCATTTCTAAGCCAGTTTTGCACTTCTTTAACCATTTTTAAGCCGTTTTGTCCATTTCTAACCCAGGTTTGATCACCTGTAGCTCTTTTCAGCCAATTTTGGGCATTTCTAAACATTTTTGCCCACTTGCAGCCCGTTTGAAGCCATATTTTTCCTTTTCCAACCCAGTTTTGCGCACCTCTAACACTTTTGAGGTCAATTTTGGCCGTATCTAACCCATTTTTGCACTTCTCTGTCTCTTTCGAAGCCATATTTGCCCATTTCTAACCCAAGTTTTCCACTTCTGTAACCATTTTTAAGACAGTTTTCCAGTTCTTCTAACCTGTTTTTGCTCATCTCTAACCTTATAAAGCCAATTTTGGCTTTTTTGAAACCAGTTTTGCCCACTTGCAACCCGTTTGAAGCCATATTTTTCCTTTTCCAACCCAGGTTTGCACAACTCTAACACTTCTGGGGTTATTTTGGTATTTCTAACACTCTTTAAGCCATTTTGAACCCGCTTCAATTCATCTTTGGGCATTTCTAAGCCAGTTTTTGCACTTCTTTAACCATTTTTAAAGCCGGTTTTGTCCATTTCTAACCCAGGTTTGATCACCTGTAGCTCTTTTCAGCCAATTTTGGGCATTTCTAAACCATTTTTGCCCACTTGCAGCCCGTTTGAAGCCATATTTTTCCTTTTCCAACCCAGTTTTGCGCACCTCTAACACTTTTGAGGTCAATTTTGGCCGTATCTAACCCATTTTTGCACTTCTCTGTCTCTTTCGAAGCCATATTTGCCCATTTCTAACCCAAGTTTCCACTTCTGTAACCATTTTTAAGACAGTTTTCCAGTTTCTAACCTGTTTTTGCTCATCTCTAACCCTTATAAAGCAAATTTTGGGCATTTCTAAACCATTTTTTGCCTACTTGCAGCCCGTTTGAAGCCATATTTTTCCTTTTCCAACCCAGTTTTTGCGCACCTCTAACACTTTTGAGGTCAATTTTGGCCGTATCTAACCCATTTTTGCACTTCTCTATCCATTGTTAAGGCATCTTTGGCCATTTCTAGCCCAGTGTTCCGCTTCTCTAACCATTTTTAAACCGGCTCTGGTTGCTTCAAAACCATTTTTGCACATCTCTAACATTTTTAACCCTGTTTTGTCTATTTCTAACCTGTTTTTGCTCATCTCTACCCTTATAAAGCCAATTTTGGCTATTTTGAAACCAGTTTTGCCCACTAGCAACCCGTTTGAAGCCATATTTTTCCTTTTCCAACCCAGGTTTGCACAACTCTAACACTTCTGGGTTATTTTTGGTATTTCTAACACTCTTTAAGCCATTTTGAACCGCTTCAATTCATCTTTGGGCATTTCTAAGCCAGTTTTGCACTTCTTTAACCATTTTTAAGCCGGTTTTGTCCATTTCTAACCCAGTTTTGATCACCTGTAGCTCTTTTCAGCCAATTTTGGGCATTTCTAAACATTTTTGCCCACTTGCAGCCCGTTTGAAGCCATATTTTTCCTTTTCCAACCCAGTTTTGCGCACCTCTAACACTTTTGAGGTCAATTTTGGCCGTATCTAACCCATTTTTGCACTTCTCTGTCTCTTTCGAAGCCATATTTGCCCATTTCTAACCCAAGTTTCCACTTCTGTAACCATTTTTAAGACAGTTTTCCAGTTTCTAACCTGTTTTTGCTCATCTCTAACCCTTATAAAGCAAATTTTGGGCATTTCTAAACCATTTTTGCCTACTTGCAGCCCGTTTGAAGCCATATTTTTCCTTTTCCAACCCAGTTTTGCGCACCTCTAACACTTTTGAGGTCAATTTTGGCCGTATCTAACCCATTTTTGCACTTCTCTATCCATTGTTAAGGCATCTTTGGCCATTTCTAGCCCAGTGTTCCGCTTCTCTAACCATTTTTAAACCGGCTCTGGTTGCTTCAAAACCATTTTTGCACATCTCTAACAATTTTTAACCCTGTTTTGTCTATTTCTAACCTGTTTTTGCTCATCTCTAACCCTTATAAAGCCAATTTTGGCTATTTTGAAACCAGTTTTGCCCACTAGCACCCGTTTGAAGCCATATTTTTCCTTTTCCAACCCAGGTTTGCACAACTCTAACACTTCTGGGGTTATTTTTGGTATTTCTAACACTCTTTAAGCCATTTTGAACCCGCTTCAATTCATCTTTGGGCATTTCTAAGCCAGTTTTGCACTTCTTTAACCATTTTTAAGCCGTTTTTGTCCATTTCTAACCCAGGTTTGATCACCTGTAGCTCTTTTCAGCCAATTTTGGGCATTTCTAAACCATTTTTGCCCACTTGCAGCCCGTTTGAAGCCATATTTTTCCTTTTCCAACCCAGTTTTTGCGCACCTCTAACACTTTTGAGGTCAATTTTGGCCGTATCTAACCCATTTTTGCACTTCTCTGTCTCTTTCGAAGCCATATTTGCCCATTTCTAACCCAGTTTCCACTTCTGTAACCATTTTTAAGACAGTTTTCCAGTTTCTAACCTGGTTTTGCTCATCTCTAACCCTTATAAAGCAAATTTTGGCATTTCTAAACCATTTTTGCCCACTTGCAGCCCGTTTGAAGCCATATTTTTCCTTTTCCAACCCAGTTTTGCGCACCTCTAACACTTTTGGGGTCATTTTTGGTATTTCTAACACTCTTTTGAGCCATTCTGAACCGCTTCATTCATCTTTGGGCATTTCTAAGCCAGTTTTTGCACTTCTTTAACCATTTTTAAGCTGTTTTGTCCATTTCTAACCTGTTTTGATCACCTCTAACTCTTTTAAGCCAATTTTGGGCATTTCTAAACCATTTTTGCCCACTTGCAGCCCGTTTGAAGCCATATTTTTTCCTTTTCCAACCCAGTTTTGCGCACCTCTAACACTTTTGAGGTCAATTTTGGCCGTATCTAACCCTTTTTGCACTTCTCTGTCTCTTTCGAAGCCATATTTGCCCATTTCTAACCCAAGTTTCCACTTCTGTAACCATTTTTAAGACAGTTTTCCAGTTTCTAACCTGTTTTTGCTCATCTCTAACCCTTATAAAGCCAATTTTGGCATTTCTAAACCATTTTTGCCCACTTGCAGCCCGTTTGAAGCCATATTTTTCCTTTTCCAACCAGTTTTGCGCACCTCTAACACTTTTGAGGTCAATTTTGGCCGTATCTAACCCATTTTTGCACTTCTCTGTCTCTTTCGAAGCCATATTTGCCCATTTCTAACCCAAGTTTCCACTTCTGTAACCATTTTTAAGACAGTTTTCCAGTTTCTAACCTGTTTTTGCTCATCTCTAACCCTTATAAGCAATTTTGGGCATTTCTAACCATTTTTGCCTACTTGCAGCCCGTTTGAAGCCATATTTTTCCTTTTCCAACCCAGTTTTGCGCACCTCTAACACTTTTGAGGTCAATTTTGGCCGTATCTAACCCATTTTTGCACTTCTCTGTCTCTTTCAAGCCATATTTGCCCATTTCTAACCCAGTTTCCACTTCTGTAACCATTTTTAACAGTTTTCCAGTTCTTTACCTGTTTTTTGCTCATCTCTAACCCTTATAAAGCAAATTTTGGGCATTTCTAAACCATTTTTGCCTACTTGCAGCCCGTTTGAAGCCATATTTTTCCTTTTCCAACCAGTTTTGCGCACCTCTAACACTTTTGAGGTCAATTTGGCCGTATCTAACCCATTTTTGCACTTCTCTATCCATTGTTAAGGCATGTTTGGCCATTTCTAGCCCAGTGTTCCGCTTCTCTAACCATTTTTAAACCGGCTCTGTTGCTTCAAAACCATTTTTTGCACATCTCTAACAATTTTAACCCTGTTTTGTCTATTTCTAACCTGTTTTTGCTCATCTCTAACCCTTATAAAGCCAATTTTGGCTATTTTGAAACCATTTTGCCCACTAGCAACCCGTTTGAAGCCATATTTTTCCTTTTCCAACCCAGGTTTGCACAACTCTAACACTTCTGGGGTTATTTTTGGTATTTCTAACACTCTTTAAGCCATTTTGAACCGCTTTCAATTCATCTTTGGGCATTTCTAAGCCAGTTTTGCACTTCTTTAACCATTTTTAAGCCAGTTTGTCCATTTCTAACCAGGTTTGATCACCTGTAGCTCTTTTCAGCCAATTTTGGGCATTTCTAAACCATTTTTTGCCCACTTGCAGCCCGTTTGAAGCCATATTTTTCCTTTTCCAACCCAGTTTTGCGCACCTCTAACACTTTTGAGGTCAATTTTGGCCGTATCTAACCCATTTTTGCACTTCTCTGTCTCTTTCAAAGCCATATTTGCCCATTTCTAACCCAAGTTTCCACTTCTGTAACCATTTTTAAGACAGTTTTCCAGTTTCTAACCTGTTTTTGCTCATCTCTAACCCTTATAAAGCAATTTTGGCATTTCTAAACCATTTTTGCCTACTTGCAGCCCGTTTGAAGCCATATTTTTCCTTTTCCAACCCAGTTTTGCGCACCTCTAACACTTTTGAGGTCAATTTTGGCCGTATCTAACCCATTTTGCACTTCTCTGTCTCTTTCGAAGCCATATTTGCCCATTTCTAACCAAGTTTCCACTTCTGTAACCATTTTTAAGACAGTTTTCCAGTTTCTAACCTGTTTTTGCTCATCTCTAACCCTTATAAAGCAAATTTTGGGCATTTCTAAACCATTTTTGCCTACTTGCAGCCCGTTTGAAGCCATATTTTTCCTTTTCCAACCCAGTTTTGCGCACCTCTAACACTTTTGAGGTCAATTTTGGCCGTATCTAACCCATTTTTGCACTTCTCTATCCATTGTTAAGGCATCTTTGGCCATTTCTAGCCCAGTGTTCCGCTTCTCTAACCATTTTTAAACCGGCTCTGGTTGCTTCAAAACCATTTTTGCACATCTCTAACAATTTTTAACCCTGTTTTGTCTATTTCTAACCTGTTTTTGCTCATCTCTAACCCTTATAAAGCCAATTTTGGCTATTTTGAAACCAGTTTTGCCCACTAGCAACCCGTTTGAAGCCATATTTTTCCTTTTCCAACCCAGGTTTGCACAACTCTAACACTTCTGGGGTTATTTTTGGTATTTCTAACACTCTTTAAGCATTTTGAACCCGCTTCAATTCATCTTTGGGCATTTCTAAGCCAGTTTTGCACTTCTTTAACCATTTTTAAGCCGGTTTTGTCCATTTCTAACCCAGGTTTGATCACCTGTAGCTCTTTTCAGCCAATTTTGGGCATTTCTAAACCATTTTTGCCCACTTGCAGCCCGTTTGAAGCCATATTTTTCCTTTTCCAACCCAGTTTTGCGCACCTCTAACACTTTTGAGGTCAATTTTGGCCGTATCTAACCCATTTTTGCACTTCTCTGTCTCTTTCGAAGCCATATTTGCCCATTTCTAACCCAAGTTTCCACTTCTGTAACCATTTTTAAGACAGTTTTCCAGTTTCTAACCTGTTTTTGCTCATCTCTAACCCTTATAAAGCAAATTTTGGGCATTTCTAAACCATTTTTGCCTACTTGCAGCCCGTTTGAAGCCATATTTTTCCTTTTCCAACCCAGTTTTGCGCACCTCTAACACTTTTGAGGTCAATTTTGGCCGTATCTAACCCATTTTTGCACTTCTCTATCCATTGTTAAGGCATCTTTGGCCATTTCTAGCCCAGTGTTCCGCTTCTCTAACCATTTTTAAACCGGCTCTGGTTGCTTCAAAACCATTTTTGCACATCTCTAACAATTTTTAACCCTGTTTTGTCTATTTCTAACCTGTTTTTGCTCATCTCTAACCCTTATAAAGCCAATTTTGGCTATTTTGAAACCAGTTTTGCCCACTAGCAACCCGTTTGAAGCCATATTTTTCCTTTTCCAACCCAGGTTTGCACAACTCTAACACTTCTGGGGTTATTTTTGGTATTTCTAACACTCTTTAAGCCATTTTGAACCCGCTTCAATTCATCTTTGGGCATTTCTAAGCCAGTTTTGCACTTCTTTAACCATTTTTAAGCCGGTTTTGTCCATTTCTAACCCAGGTTTGATCACCTGTAGCTCTTTTCAGCCAATTTTGGGCATTTCTAAACCATTTTTGCCCACTTGCAGCCCGTTTGAAGCCATATTTTTCCTTTTCCAACCCAGTTTTGCGCACCTCTAACACTTTTGAGGTCAATTTTGGCCGTATCTAACCCATTTTTGCACTTATCTGTCTCTTTCAAAGCCATATTTGCCCATTTCTAACCCAAGTTTCCACTTCTGTAACCATTTTTAAGACAGTTTTCCAGTTTCTAACCTGTTTTTGCTCATCTCTAACCCTTATAAAGCCAATTTTGGCATTTTAAACCATTTTTGCCTACTTGCAGCCCGTTTGAAGCCATATTTTTCCTTTTCCAACCCAGTTTTGCGCAACTCTAACACTTTTGGGGTTATTTTTGTATTTCTAACACTCTTTAGCCATTTTGAACCCGCTTCAATTCATCTTTGGGCATTTCTAAGCCAGTTTTTGCACTTCTTTAACCATTTTTAAGCCGGTTTTTGTCCATTTCTAACCCAGGTTTGATCACCTGTAGCTCTTTTCAGCCAATTTTGGGCATTTCTAAACCATTTTTGCCCACTTGCAGCCCGTTTGAAGCCATATTTTTCCTTTTCCAACCCAGTTTTGCGCACCTCTAACACTTTTGAGGTCAATTTTGGCCGTATCTAACCCATTTTTGCACTTCTCTGTCTCTTTCGAAGCCATATTTGCCCATTTCTAACCCAAGTTTCCACTTCTGTAACCATTTTTAAGACAGTTTTCCAGTTTCTAACCTGTTTTTGCTCATCTCTAACCTTATAAAGCAAATTTGGGCATTTCTAAACCATTTTTGCCCACTTGCAGCCCGTTTGAAGCCATATTTTTCCTTTTCCAACCCAGTTTTTGCGCACCTCTAACACTTTTGAGGTCAATTTTGGCCGTATCTAACCCATTTTTGCACTTCTCTGTCTCTTTCGAAGCCATATTTGCCCATTTCTAACCCAAGTTTCCACTTCTGTAACCATTTTTAAGACAGTTTTCCAGTTTCTAACCTGTTTTTGCTCATCTCTAACCCTTATAAAGCAAATTTTGGGCATTTCTAAACCATTTTTGCCTACTTGCAGCCCGTTTGAAGCCATATTTTTCCTTTTCCAACCCAGTTTTGCGCACCTCTAACACTTTTGAGGTCAATTTTGGCCGTATCTAACCCATTTTTGCACTTCTCTATCCATTGTTAAGGCATCTTTGGCCATTTCTAGCCCAGTGTTCCGCTTCTCTAACCATTTTTAAACCGGCTCTGGTTGCTTCAAAACCATTTTTGCACATCTCTAACAATTTTTAACCCTGTTTTGTCTATTTCTAACCTGTTTTTGCTCATCTCTAACCCTTATAAAGCCAATTTTGGCTATTTTGAAACCAGTTTTGCCCACTAGCAACCCGTTTGAAGCCATATTTTTCCTTTTCCAACCCAGGTTTGCACAACTCTAACACTTCTGGGGTTATTTTGGTATTTCTAACACTCTTTAAGCCATTTTGAACCCGCTTCAATTCATCTTTGGGCATTTCTAAGCCAGTTTTGCACTTCTTTAACCATTTTTAAGCCGGTTTTGTCCATTTCTAACCCAGGTTTGATCACCTGTAGCTCTTTTCAGCCAATTTTGGGCATTTCTAAACCATTTTTGCCCACTTGCAGCCCGTTTGAAGCCATATTTTTCCTTTTCCAACCCAGTTTTGCGCACCTCTAACACTTTTGAGGTCAATTTTGGCCGTATCTAACCCATTTTTGCACTTCTCTGTCTCTTTCGAAGCCATATTTGCCCATTTCTAACCCAAGTTTCCACTTCTGTAACCATTTTTAAGACAGTTTTCCAGTTTCTAACCTGTTTTTGCTCATCTCTAACCCTTATAAAGCAATTTTGGGCATTTCTAAACCATTTTTGCCTACTTGCAGCCCGTTTGAAGCCATATTTTTCCTTTTCCAACCCAGTTTTGCGCACCTCTAACACTTTTGAGGTCAATTTTGGCCGTATCTAACCCATTTTTGCACTTCTCTATCCATTGTTAAGGCATCTTTGGCCATTTCTAGCCCAGTGTTCCGCTTCTCTAACCATTTTTAAACCGGCTCTGGTTGCTTCAAAACCATTTTTGCACATCTCTAACAATTTTTAACCCTGTTTTGTCTATTTCTAACCTGTTTTTGCTCATCTCTAACCCTTATAAGCCAATTTTGGCTATTTTGAAACCAGTTTTGCCCACTAGCAACCCGTTTGAAGCCATATTTTTCCTTTTCCAACCCAGGTTTGCACAACTCTAACACTTCTGGGTTATTTTTGGTATTTCTAACACTCTTTAAGCCATTTTGAACCCGCTTCAATTCATCTTTGGGCATTTCTAAGCCAGTTTTGCACTTCTTTAACCATTTTTAAGCCGGTTTTGTCCATTTCTAACCCAGGTTTGATCACCTGTAGCTCTTTTCAGCCAATTTTGGGCATTTCTAAACCATTTTTGCCCACTTGCAGCCCGTTTGAAGCCATATTTTTCCTTTTCCAACCCAGTTTTGCGCACCTCTAACACTTTTGAGGTCAATTTTGGCCGTATCTAACCCATTTTTGCACTTCTCTGTCTCTTTCGAAGCCATATTTGCCCATTTCTAACCCAAGTTTCCACTTCTGTAACCATTTTTAAGACAGTTTTCCAGTTTCTAACCTGTTTTTGCTCATCTCTAACCCTTATAAAGCAAATTTTGGCATTTTAAACCATTTTTGCCTACTTGCAGCCCGTTTGAAGCCATATTTTTCCTTTTCCAACCCAGTTTTGCGCACCTCTAACACTTTTGAGGTCAATTTTGGCCGTATCTAACCCATTTTTGCACTTCTCTGTCTCTTTCGAAGCCATATTTGCCCATTTCTAACCCAAGTTTCCACTTCTGTAACCATTTTTAAGACAGTTTTCCAGTTTCTAACCTGTTTTTGCTCATCTCTAACCCTTATAAAGCAAATTTTGGGCATTTCTAAACCATTTTTGCCTACTTGCAGCCCGTTTGAAGCCATATTTTTCCTTTTCCAACCCAGTTTTGCGCACCTCTAACACTTTTGAGGTCAATTTTGGCCGTATCTAACCCATTTTTGCACTTCTCTGTCTCTTTCGAAGCCATATTTGCCCATTTCTAACCCAAGTTTCCACTTCTGTAACCATTTTTAAGACAGTTTTCCAGTTTCTAACCTGTTTTTGCTCATCTCTAACCCTTATAAAGCAAATTTTGGGCATTTCTAAACCATTTTTGCCTACTTGCAGCCCGTTTGAAGCCATATTTTTCCTTTTCCAACCCAGTTTTGCGCACCTCTAACACTTTTGAGGTCAATTTTGGCCGTATCTAACCCATTTTTGCACTTCTCTATCCATTGTTAAGGCATCTTTGGCCATTTCTAGCCCAGTGTTCCGCTTCTCTAACCATTTTTAAACCGGCTCTGGTTGCTTCAAAACCATTTTTGCACATCTCTAACAATTTTTAACCCTGTTTTGTCTATTTCTAACCTGTTTTTGCTCATCTCTAACCCTTATAAAGCCAATTTTGGCTATTTTGAAACCAGTTTTGCCCACTAGCAACCCGTTTGAAGCCATATTTTTCCTTTTCCAACCCAGGTTTGCACAACTCTAACACTTCTGGGGTTATTTTTGGTATTTCTACACACTCTTTAAGCCATTTTGAACCGCTTCAATTCATCTTTGGGCATTTCTAAGCCAGTTTTGCACTTCTTTAACCATTTTTAAGCCGGTTTTGTCCATTTCTAACCCAGGTTTGATCACCTGTAGCTCTTTTCAGCAATTTTGGGCATTTCTAAACCATTTTTGCCCACTTGCAGCCCGTTTGAAGCCATATTTTTCCTTTTCCAACCCAGTTTTGCGCACCTCTAACACTTTTGAGGTCAATTTTGGCCGTATCTAACCCATTTTTGCACTTCTCTGTCTCTTTCAAAGCCATATTTGCCCATTTCTAACCCAAGTTTCCACTTCTGTAACCATTTTTAAGACAGTTTTCCAGTTTCTAACCTGTTTTTGCTCATCTCTAACCCTTATAAAGCCAATTTTGGCTATTTTGAAACCAGTTTTGCCTACTTGCAGCCCGTTTGAAGCCATATTTTTCCTTTTCCAACCCAGTTTTGCGCACCTCTAACACTTTTGAGGTCAATTTTGGCCGTATCTAACCCATTTTTGCACTTCTCTGTCTCTTTCGAAGCCATATTTGCCCATTTCTAACCCAAGTTTCCACTTCTGTAACCATTTTTAAGACAGTTTTCCAGTTTCTAACCTGTTTTTGCTCATCTCTAACCCTTATAAAGCAAATTTTGGGCATTTCTAAACCATTTTTGCCTACTTGCAGCCCGTTTGAAGCCATATTTTTCCTTTTCCAACCCAGTTTTGCGCACCTCTAACACTTTTGAGGTCAATTTTGGCCGTATCTAACCCATTTTTGCACTTCTCTATCCATTGTTAAGGCATCTTTGGCCATTTCTAGCCCAGTGTTCCGCTTCTCTAACCATTTTTAAACCGGCTCTGGTGCTTCAAAACCATTTTTGCACATCTCTAACAATTTTTAACCCTGTTTTGTCTATTTCTAACCTGTTTTTGCTCATCTCTAACCCTTATAAAGCCAATTTTGGCTATTTTGAAACCAGTTTTGCCCACTAGCAACCCGTTTGAAGCCATATTTTTCCTTTTCCAACCCAGGTTTGCACAACTCTAACACTTCTGGGGTTATTTTTGGTATTTCTAACACTCTTTAAGCCATTTTGAACCCGCTTCAATTCATCTTTGGGCATTTCTAAGCCAGTTTTGCACTTCTTTAACCATTTTTAAGCCGTTTTGTCCATTTCTAACCCAGGTTTGATCACCTGTAGCTCTTTTCAGCCAATTTTGGGCATTTCTAAACCATTTTTGCCCACTTGCAGCCCGTTTGAAGCCATATTTTTCCTTTTCCAACCCAGTTTTGCGCACCTCTAACACTTTTGAGGTCAATTTTGGCCGTATCTAACCCATTTTTGCACTTCTCTGTCTCTTTCGAAGCCATATTTGCCCATTTCTAACCCAAGTTTCCACTTCTGTAACCATTTTTAAGACAGTTTTCCAGTTTCTAACCTGTTTTTGCTCATCTCTAACCCTTATAAAGCAAATTTTGGGCATTTCTAAACCATTTTTGCCTACTTGCAGCCCGTTTGAAGCCATATTTTTCCTTTTCCAACCCAGTTTTGCGCACCTCTAACACTTTTGAGGTCAATTTTGGCCGTATCTAACCCATTTTTGCACTTCTCTATCCATTGTTAAGGCATCTTTGGCCATTTCTAGCCCAGTGTTCCGCTTCTCTAACCATTTTTAAACCGGCTCTGGTTGCTTCAAAACCATTTTTGCACATCTCTAACAATTTTTAACCCTGTTTTGTCTATTTCTAACCTGTTTTTGCTCATCTCTAACCCTTATAAAGCCAATTTTGGCTATTTTGAAACCAGTTTTGCCCACTAGCAAACCCGTTTGAAGCCATATTTTTCCTTTTCCAACCCAGGTTTGCACAACTCTAACACTTCTGGGGTTATTTTTGGTATTTCTAACACTCTTTAAGCCATTTTGAACCCGCTTCAATTCATCTTTGGGCATTTCTAAGCCAGTTTTGCACTTCTTTAACCATTTTTAAGCCGGTTTTGTCCATTTCTAACCCAGGTTTGATCACCTGTAGCTCTTTTCAGCCAATTTTGGGCATTTCTAAACCATTTTTGCCCACTTGCAGCCCGTTTGAAGCCATATTTTTCCTTTTCCAACCCAGTTTTGCGCACCTCTAACACTTTTGAGGTCAATTTTGGCCGTATCTAACCCATTTTTGCACTTCTCTGTCTCTTTCGAAGCCATATTTGCCCATTTCTAACCCAAGTTTCCACTTCTGTAACCATTTTTAAGACAGTTTTCCAGTTTCTAACCTGTTTTTGCTCATCTCTAACCCTTATAAAGCAATTTTGGGCATTTCTAAACCATTTTTGCCTACTTGCAGCCCGTTTGAAGCCATATTTTTCCTTTTCCAACCCAGTTTTGCGCAACTCTAACACTTTTGAGGTCAATTTTTGGTATTTCTAACCTCTTTAAGCCATTTTGAACCCGCTTCAATTCATCTTTGGGCATTTCTAAGCCAGTTTTGCACTTCTTAACCATTTTTAAGCTGGTTTTGTCCATTTCTAACCCAGTTTTGATCATCTGTAGCTCTTTTAAGCCAATTTTGGGCATTTCTAAACCATTTTTGCCCACTTGCAGCCCGTTTGAAGCCATATTTTTCCTTTTCCAACCCAGTTTTGCGCACCTCTAACACTTTTGAGGTCAATTTTGGCCGTATCTAACCCATTTTTGCACTTCTCTGTCTCTTTCGAAGCCATATTTGCCCATTTCTAACCAGTTTCCACTTCTGTAACCATTTTTAAGACAGTTTTTCCAGTTTCTAACCTGTTTTTGCTCATCTCTAACCCTTTTAAGCAAATTTGGGGCATTTCTAAACCATTTTTGCCTACTTGCAGCCCGTTTGAAGCCATATTTTTCCTTTTCCAACCCAGTTTTGCGCACCTCTAACACTTTTGAGGTCAATTTTGGCCGTATCTAACCCATTTTTGCACTTCTCTGTCTCTTTCGAAGCCATATTTGCCCATTTCTAACCCAAGTTTCCACTTCTGTAACCATTTTTAAGACAGTTTTCCAGTTTCTAACCTGTTTTTGCTCATCTCTAACCCTTATAAAGCAAATTTTGGGCATTTCTAAACCATTTTTGCCTACTTGCAGCCCGTTTGAAGCCATATTTTTCCTTTTCCAACCCAGTTTTGCGCACCTCTAACACTTTTGAGGTCAATTTTGGCCGTATCTAACCCATTTTTGCACTTCTCTATCCATTGTTAAGGCATCTTTGGCCATTTCTAGCCCAGTGTTCCGCTTCTCTAACCATTTTTAAACCGGCTCTGGTTGCTTCAAAACCATTTTTGCACATCTCTAACAATTTTTAACCCTGTTTTGTCTATTTCTAACCTGTTTTTGCTCATCTCTAACCCTTATAAAGCCAATTTTGGCTATTTTGAAACCAGTTTTGCCCACTAGCAACCCGTTTGAAGCCATATTTTTCCTTTTCCAACCCAGGTTTGCACAACTCTAACACTTCTGGGGTTATTTTTGGTATTTCTAACACTCTTTAAGCCATTTTGAACCCGCTTCAATTCATCTTTGGGCATTTCTAAGCCAGTTTTGCACTTCTTTAACCATTTTTAAGCCGGTTTTGTCCATTTCTAACCCAGGTTTGATCACCTGTAGCTCTTTTCAGCCAATTTTGGGCATTTCTAAACCATTTTTGCCCACTTGCAGCCCGTTTGAAGCCATATTTTTCCTTTTCCAACCCAGTTTTGCGCACCTCTAACACTTTTGAGGTCAATTTTGGCCGTATCTAACCCATTTTTGCACTTCTCTGTCTCTTTCGAAGCCATATTTGCCCATTTCTAACCCAAGTTTCCACTTCTGTAACCATTTTTAAGACAGTTTTCCAGTTTCTAACCTGTTTTTGCTCATCTCTAACCCTTATAAAGCAAATTTTGGGCATTTCTAAACCATTTTTGCCTACTTGCAGCCCGTTTGAAGCCATATTTTTCCTTTTCCAACCCAGTTTTGCGCACCTCTAACACTTTTGAGGTCAATTTTGGCCGTATCTAACCCATTTTTGCACTTCTCTATCCATTGTTAAGGCATCTTTGGCCATTTCTAGCCCAGTGTTCCGCTTCTCTAACCATTTTTAAACCGGCTCTGGTTGCTTCAAAACCATTTTTGCACATCTCTAACAATTTTTAACCCTGTTTTGTCTATTTCTAACCTGTTTTTGCTCATCTCTAACCCTTATAAAGCCAATTTTGGCTATTTTGAAACCAGTTTTGCCCACTAGCAACCCGTTTGAAGCCATATTTTTCCTTTTCCAACCCAGGTTTGCACAACTCTAACACTTCTGGGGTTATTTTTGGTATTTCTAACACTCTTTAAGCCATTTTGAACCCGCTTCAATTCATCTTTGGGCATTTCTAAGCCAGTTTTGCACTTCTTTAACCATTTTTAAGCCGGTTTTGTCCATTTCTAACCCAGGTTTGATCACCTGTAGCTCTTTTCAGCCAATTTTGGGCATTTCTAAACATTTTTGCCCACTTGCAGCCCGTTTGAAGCCATATTTTTCCTTTTCCAACCCAGTTTTGCGCACCTCTAACACTTTTGAGGTCAATTTTGGCCGTATCTAACCCATTTTTGCACTTCTCTGTCTCTTTCGAAGCCATATTTGCCCATTTCTAACCCAAGTTTCCACTTCTGTAACCATTTTTAAGACAGTTTTCCAGTTTCTAACCTGTTTTTGCTCATCTCTAACCCTTATAAAGCAAATTTTGGCATTTTAAACCATTTTTGCCTACTTGCAGCCCGTTTGAAGCCATATTTTTCCTTTTCCAACCCAGTTTTGCGCACCTCTAACACTTTTGAGGTTATTTTTGGTATTTCTAACACTCTTTAAGCCATTTTGAACCCGCTTCAATTCATCTTTGCCCATTTCTAAGCCAGTTTTGCACTTCTGTAACCATTTTTAAGCCAGTTTTGTCCATTTCTAACCTGGTTTGATCATCTGTAACTCTTTTATAGCCAATTTTGGGCAATCTTTGGGCATTTTAAACCATTTTTGCCCACTTGCAGCCCGTTTGAAGCCATATTTTTCCTTTTCCAACCCAGTTTTGCGCACCTCTAACACTTTTGAGGTCATTTTGGCCGTATCTAACCCATTTTTTGCACTTTTCTGTCTCTTTCGAAGCCATATTTGCCCATTTCTAACCCAAGTTTCCACTTCTGTAACCATTTTTAAGACAGTTTTCCAGTTTCTAACCTGTTTTTGCTCATCTCTAACCCTTATAAAGCAAATTTTGGGCATTTCTAAACCATTTTTGCCCACTTGCAGCCCGTTTGAAGCCATATTTTTCCTTTTCCAACCCAGTTTTGCGCACCTCTAACACTTTTGAGGTCAATTTTGGCCGTATCTAACCCATTTTTGCACTTCTCTGTCTCTTTCGAAGCCATATTTGCCCATTTCTAACCCAAGTTTCCACTTCTGTAACCATTTTTAAGACAGTTTTCCAGTTTCTAACCTGTTTTTGCTCATCTCTAACCTTATAAAGCAAATTTTGGGCATTTCTAAACCATTTTTGCCTACTTGCAGCCCGTTTGAAGCCATATTTTTCCTTTTCCAACCCAGTTTTGCGCACCTCTAACACTTTTGAGGTCAATTTTGGCCGTATCTAACCCATTTTTGCACTTCTCTGTCTCTTTCGAAGCCATATTTGCCCATTTCTAACCCAAGTTTCCACTTCTGTAACCATTTTTAAGACAGTTTTCCAGTTTCTAACCTGTTTTTGCTCATCTCTAACCCTTATAAAGCAAATTTTGGGCATTTCTAAACCATTTTTGCCTACTTGCAGCCCGTTTGAAGCCATATTTTTCCTTTTCCAACCCAGTTTTGCGCACCTCTAACACTTTTGAGGTCAATTTTGGCCGTATCTAACCCATTTTTGCACTTCTCTATCCATTGTTAAGGCATCTTTGGCCATTTCTAGCCCAGTGTTCCGCTTCTCTAACCATTTTTAAACCGGCTCTGGTTGCTTCAAAACCATTTTTGCACATCTCTAACAATTTTTAACCCTGTTTGTCTATTTCTAACCTGTTTTTGCTCATCTCTAACCCTTATAAAGCCAATTTTGGCTATTTTGAAACCAGTTTTGCCCACTAGCAACCCGTTTGAAGCCATATTTTTCCTTTTCCAACCCAGGTTTGCACAACTCTAACACTTCTGGGGTTATTTTTGGTATTTCTAACACTCTTTAAGCCATTTTGAACCCGCTTCAATTCATCTTTGGGCATTTCTAAGCCAGTTTTGCACTTCTTTAACCATTTTTAAGCCGGTTTTGTCCATTTCTAACCCAGGTTTGATCACCTGTAGCTCTTTTCAGCCAATTTTGGGCATTTCTAAACCATTTTTGCCCACTTGCAGCCCGTTTGAAGCCATATTGTTCCTTTTCCAACCCAGTTTTGCGCACCTCTAACACTTTTGAGGTCAATTTTGGCCGTATCTAACCCATTTTTGCACTTCTCTGTCTCTTTCAAAGCCATATTTGCCCATTTCTAACCCAAGTTTCCACTTCTGTAACCATTTTTAAGACAGTTTTCCAGTTTCTAACCTGTTTTTGCTCATCTCTAACCCTTATAAAGCAATTTTGGCATTTTAAACCATTTTTGCCTACTTGCAGCCCGTTTGAAGCCATATTTTTCCTTTTCCAACCCAGTTTTGCGCACCTCTAACACTTTTGAGGTCAATTTTGGCCGTATCTAACCCATTTTTGCACTTCTCTGTCTCTTTCGAAGCCATATTTGCCCATTTCTAACCCAAGTTTCCACTTCTGTAACCATTTTTAAGACAGTTTTCCAGTTTCTAACCTGTTTTTGCTCATCTCTAACCCTTATAAAGCAAATTTTGGGCATTTCTAAACCATTTTTGCCTACTTGCAGCCCGTTTGAAGCCATATTTTTCCTTTTCCAACCCAGTTTTGCGCACCTCTAACACTTTTGAGGTCAATTTTGGCCGTATCTAACCCATTTTTGCACTTCTCTATCCTTGTTAAGGCATCTTTGGCCATTTCTAGCCCAGTGTTCCGCTTCTCTAACCATTTTTAAACCGGCTCTGGTTGCTTCAAAACCATTTTTGCACATCTCTAACAATTTTTAACCCTGTTTTGTCTATTTCTAACCTGTTTTGCTCATCTCTAACCCTTATAAAGCCAATTTTGGCTATTTTGAAACCAGTTTTGCCCACTAGCAACCCGTTTGAAGCCATATTTTTCCTTTTCCAAACCAGGTTTGCACAACTCTAACACTTCTGGGGTTATTTTTGGTATTTCTAACACTCTTTAAGCCATTTTGAACCAGCTTCAATTCATCTTTGGGCATTTCTAAGCCAGTTTTGCACTTCTTTAACCATTTTTAAGCCGGTTTTGTCCATTTCTAACCCAGGTTTGATCACCTGTAGCTCTTTTCAGCCAATTTTGGGCATTTCTAAACCATTTTGCCCACTTGCAGCCCGTTTGAAGCCATATTTTTCCTTTTCCAACCCAGTTTTGCGCACCTCTAACACTTTTGAGGTCAATTTTGGCCGTATCTAACCCATTTTTGCACTTCTCTGTCTCTTTCAAAGCCATATTTGCCCATTTCTAACCCAAGTTTCCACTTCTGTAACCATTTTTAAGACAGTTTTCCAGTTTCTAACCTGTTTTTGCTCATCTCTAACCCTTATAAAGCAATTTTGGGCATTTCTAAACCATTTTTGCCTACTTGCAGCCCGTTTGAAGCCATATTTTTCCTTTTCCAACCCAGTTTTGCGCACCTCTAACACTTTTGAGGTCAATTTTGGCCGTATCTAACCCATTTTTGCACTTCTCTGTCTCTTTCGAAGCCATATTTGCCCATTTCTAACCCAAGTTTCCACTTCTGTAACCATTTTTAAGACAGTTTTCCAGTTTCTAACCTGTTTTTGCTCATCTCTAACCCTTATAAAGCAAATTTTGGGCATTTCTAAACCATTTTTGCCTACTTGCAGCCCGTTTGAAGCCATATTTTTCCTTTTCCAACCCAGTTTTGCGCACCTCTAACACTTTTGAGGTCAATTTTGGCCGTATCTAACCCATTTTTGCACTTCTCTATCCATTGTTAAGGCATGTTTGGCCATTTCTAGCCCAGTGTTCCGCTTCTCTAACCATTTTTAAACCGGCTCTGGTTGCTTCAAAACCATTTTTGCACATCTCTAACAATTTTTAACCCTGTTTTGTCTATTTCTAACCTGTTTTGCTCATCTCTAACCCTTATAAAGCCAATTTTGGCTATTTTGAAACCAGTTTTGCCCACTAGCAACCCGTTTGAAGCCATATTTTTCCTTTTCCAACCCAGGTTTGCACAACTCTAACACTTCTGGGGTTATTTTTGGTATTTCTAACACTCTTTAAGCCATTTTGAACCCGCTTCAATTCATCTTTGGGCATTTCTAAGCCAGTTTTGCACTTCTTTAACCATTTTTAAGCCGGTTTTGTCCATTTCTAACCCAGGTTTGATCACCTGTAGCTCTTTTCAGCCAATTTTGGGCATTTCTAAACCATTTTTGCCCACTTGCAGCCCGTTTGAAGCCATATTTTTCCTTTTCCAACCCAGTTTTGCGCACCTCTAACACTTTTGAGGTCAATTTTGGCCGTATCTAACCCATTTTTGCACTTCTCTGTCTCTTTCGAAGCCATATTTGCCCATTTCTAACCCAAGTTTCCACTTCTGTAACCATTTTTAAGACAGTTTTCCAGTTTCTAACCTGTTTTTGCTCATCTCTAACCCTTATAAAGCAAATTTTGGGCATTTCTAAACCATTTTTGCCTACTTGCAGCCCGTTTGAAGCCATATTTTTCCTTTTCCAACCCAGTTTTGCGCACCTCTAACACTTTTGAGGTCAATTTTGGCCGTATCTAACCCATTTTTGCACTTCTCTGTCTCTTTCGAAGCCATATTTGCCCATTTCTAACCCAAGTTTCCACTTCTGTAACCATTTTTAAGACAGTTTTCCAGTTTCTAACCTGTTTTTGCTCATCTCTAACCCTTATAAAGCAAATTTGGGCATTTCTAAACCATTTTTGCCCACTTGCAGCCCGTTTGAAGCCATATTTTTCCTTTTCCAACCCAGTTTTGCGCACCTCTAACACTTTTGAGGTCATTTTGGCCGTATCTAACCCATTTTTGCACTTCTCTGTCTCTTTCGAAGCCATATTTGCCCATTTCTAACCCAGTTTCCACTTCTGTAACCATTTTTAAGACAGTTTTCCAGTTTCTAACCTGTTTTTGCTCATCTCTAACCCTTATAAAGCCAATTTTGGCATTTCTAAACCATTTTTGCCACTTGCAGCCCGTTTGAAGCCATATTTTTCCTTTTCCAACCCAGTTTTGCGCACCTCTAACACTTTTGAGGTCAATTTTGGCCGTATCTAACCCATTTTTGCACTTCTCTGTCTCTTTGAAGCCATATTTGCCCATTTCTAACCCAAGTTTCCACTTCTGTAACCATTTTTAAGACAGTTTTCCAGTTTCTAACCTGTTTTTGCTCATCTCTAACCCTTATAAAGCAAATTTTGGGCATTTCTAAACCATTTTTGCCTACTTGCAGCCCGTTTGAAGCCATATTTTTCCTTTTCCAACCCAGTTTTGCGCACCTCTAACACTTTTGAGGTCAATTTTGGCCGTATCTAACCCATTTTTGCACTTCTCTATCCATTGTTAAGGCATCTTTGGCCATTTCTAGCCCAGTGTTCCGCTTCTCTAACCATTTTTAAACCGGCTCTGGTTGCTTCAAACCATTTTTGCACATCTCTAACAATTTTTAACCCTGTTTTGTCTATTTCTAACCTGTTTTTGCTCATCTCTAACCCTTATAAAGCCAATTTTGGCTATTTTGAAACCAGTTTTGCCCACTAGCAACCCGTTTGAAGCCATATTTTTCCTTTTCCAACCCAGGTTTGCACAACTCTAACACTTCTGGGGTTATTTTTGGTATTTCTAACACTCTTTAAGCCATTTTGAACCCGCTTCAATTCATCTTTGGGCATTTCTAAGCCAGTTTTGCACTTCTTTAACCATTTTTAAGCCGGTTTTGTCCATTTCTAACCCAGGTTTGATCACCTGTAGCCCTTTTCAGCCAATTTTGGGCATTTCTAAACCATTTTTGCCCACTTGCAGCCCGTTTGAAGCCATATTTTTCCTTTTCCAACCCAGTTTTGCGCACCTCTAACACTTTTGAGGTCAATTTTGGCCGTATCTAACCCATTTTTGCACTTCTCTGTCTCTTTCGAAGCCATATTTGCCCATTTCTAACCCAAGTTTCCACTTCTGTAACCATTTTTAAGACAGTTTTCCAGTTTCTAACCTGTTTTTGCTCATCTCTAACCCTTATAAAGCAAATTTTGGGCATTTCTAAACCATTTTTGCCTACTTGCAGCCCGTTTGAAGCCATATTTTTCCTTTTCCAACCCAGTTTTGCGCACCTCTAACACTTTTGAGGTCAATTTTGGCCGTATCTAACCCATTTTTGCACTTCTCTGTCTCTTTCGAAGCCATATTTGCCCATTTCTAACCCAGTTTCCACTTCTGTAACCATTTTTAAGACAGTTTTCCAGTTTCTAACCTGTTTTTGCTCATCTCTAACCCTTATAAAGCAAATTTGGGCATTTCTAAACCATTTTTGCCTACTTGCAGCCCGTTTGAAGCCATATTTTTCCTTTTCCAACCCAGTTTTGCGCACCTCTAACACTTTTGAGGTCAATTTTGGCCGTATCTAACCCATTTTTGCACTTCTCTGTCTCTTTCGAAGCCATATTTGCCCATTTCTAACCCAAGTTTCCACTTCTGTAACCATTTTTAAGACAGTTTTCCAGTTTCTAACCTGTTTTTGCTCATCTCTAACCCTTATAAAGCAAATTTTGGGCATTTCTAAACCATTTTTGCCTACTTGCAGCCCGTTTGAAGCCATATTTTTCCTTTTCCAACCCAGTTTTGCGCACCTCTAACACTTTTGAGGTCAATTTTGGCCGTATCTAACCCATTTTTGCACTTCTCTATCCATTGTTAAGGCATCTTTGGCCATTTCTAGCCCAGTGTTCCGCTTCTCTAACCATTTTTAAACCGGCTCTGGTTGCTTCAAAACCATTTTTGCACATCTCTAACAATTTTTAACCCTGTTTTGTCTATTTCTAACCTGTTTTTGCTCATCTCTAACCCTTATAAAGCCAATTTTGGCTATTTTGAAACCAGTTTTGCCCACTAGCAACCCGTTTGAAGCCATATTTTTCCTTTTCCAACCCAGGTTTGCACAACTCTAACACTTCTGGGGTTATTTTTGGTATTTCTAACACTCTTTAAGCCATTTTGAACCCGCTTCAATTCATCTTTGGGCATTTCTAAGCCAGTTTTGCACTTCTTTAACCATTTTTAAGCCGGTTTTGTCCATTTCTAACCCAGGTTTGATCACCTGTAGCTCTTTTCAGCCAATTTGGGCATTTCTAAACCATTTTTGCCCACTTGCAGCCCGTTTGAAGCCATATTTTTCCTTTTCCAACCCAGTTTTGCGCACCTCTAACACTTTTGAGGTCAATTTTGGCCGTATCTAACCCATTTTTGCACTTCTCTGTCTCTTTCGAAGCCATATTTGCCCATTTCTAACCCAAGTTTCCACTTCTGTAACCATTTTTAAGACAGTTTTCCAGTTTCTAACCTGTTTTTTGCTCATCTCTAACCCTTATAAAGCAAATTTTGGGCATTTCTAAACCATTTTTGCCTACTTGCAGCCCGTTTGAAGCCATATTTTTCCTTTTCCAACCCAGTTTTGCGCACCTCTAACACTTTTGAGGTCAATTTTGGCCGTATCTAACCCATTTTTGCACTTCTCTATCCATTGTTAAGGCATCTTTGGCCATTTCTAGCCCAGTGTTCCGCTTCTCTAACCATTTTTAAACCGGCTCTGGTTGCTTCAAAACCATTTTTGCACATCTCTAACAATTTTTAACCCTGTTTTGTCTATTTCTAACCTGTTTTTGCTCATCTCTAACCCTTATAAAGCCAATTTTGGCTATTTTGAAACCAGCTTTGCCCACTAGCAACCCGTTTGAAGCCATATTTTTCCTTTTCCAACCCAGGTTTGCACAACTCTAACACTTCTGGGGTTATTTTGGTATTTCTAACACTCTTTAAGCCATTTTGAACCCGCTTCAATTCATCTTTGGGCATTTCTAAGCCAGTTTTGCACTTCTTTAACCATTTTTAAGCCGGTTTTGTCCATTTCTAACCAGGTTTGATCACCTGTAGCTCTTTCAGCCAATTTTGGGCATTTCTAAACCATTTTTGCCCACTTGCAGCCCGTTTGAAGCCATATTTTTCCTTTTCCAACCCAGTTTTGCGCACCTCTAACACTTTTGAGGTCAATTTTGGCCGTATCTAACCCATTTTTGCACTTCTCTGTCTCTTTCGAAGCCATATTTGCCCATTTCTAACCCAAGTTTCCACTTCTGTAACCATTTTTAAGACAGTTTTCCAGTTTCTAACCTGTTTTTGCTCATCTCTAACCCTTATAAAGCAATTTTGGCATTTCTAAACCATTTTTGCCTACTTGCAGCCCGTTTGAAGCCATATTTTTCCTTTTCCAACCCAGTTTTGCGCACCTCTAACACTTTTGAGGTCAATTTTGGCCGTATCTAACCCATTTTTGCACTTCTCTGTCTCTTTCGAAGCCATATTTGCCCATTTCTAACCCAAGTTTCCACTTCTGTAACCATTTTTAAGACAGTTTTTCCAGTTTCTAACCTGTTTTTGCTCATCTCTAACCCTTATAAAGCAAATTTTGGGCATTTCTAAACCATTTTTGCCTACTTGCAGCCCGTTTGAAGCCATATTTTTCCTTTTCCAACCCAGTTTTGCGCACCTCTAACACTTTTGAGGTCAATTTTGGCCGTATCTAACCCATTTTTGCACTTCTCTGTCTCTTTCAAGCCATATTTGCCCATTTCTAACCCAGTTTCCACTTCTGTAACCATTTTTAAGACAGTTTTCCAGTTTCTAACCTGTTTTTGCTCATCTCTACCCTTATAAAGCAATTTTGGGCATTTCTAAACCATTTTTGCCCACTTGCAGCCCGTTTGAAGCCATATTTTTCCTTTTCCAACCCAGTTTTGCGCACCTCTAACACTTTTGAGGTCAATTTTGGCCGTATCTAACCCATTTTTGCACTTCTCTGTCTCTTTCGAAGCCATATTTGCCCATTTCTAACCCAAGTTTCCACTTCTGTAACCATTTTTAAGACAGTTTTCCAGTTTCTAACCTGTTTTTGCTCATCTCTAACCCTTATAAAGCAAATTTTGGGCATTTCTAAACCATTTTTGCCTACTTGCAGCCCGTTTGAAGCCATATTTTTCCTTTTCCAACCCAGTTTTGCGCACCTCTAACACTTTTGAGGTCAATTTTGGCCGTATCTAACCCATTTTTGCACTTCTCTGTCTCTTTCGAAGCCATATTTGCCCATTTCTAACCCAAGTTTCCACTTCTGTAACCATTTTTAAGACAGTTTTCCAGTTTCTAACCTGTTTTTGCTCATCTCTAACCCTTATAAAGCCAATTTTGGCATTTTAAACCATTTTTGCCTACTTGCAACCCGTTTGAAGCCATATTTTTCCTTTTCCAACCCAGTTTTGCGCACCTCTAACACTTTTGAGGTCAATTTTGGCCGTATCTAACCCATTTTTGCACTTCTCTGTCTCTTTCAAAGCCATATTTGCCCATTTCTAACCCAAGTTTCCACTTCTGTAACCATTTTTAAGACAGTTTTCCAGTTTCTAACCTGTTTTTGCTCATCTCTAACCCTTATAAAGCAAATTTTGGGCATTTCTAAACCATTTTTGCCTACTTGCAGCCCGTTTGAAGCCATATTTTTCCTTTTCCAACCCAGTTTTGCGCACCTCTAACACTTTTGAGGTCAATTTTGGCCGTATCTAACCCATTTTTGCACTTCTCTATCCATTGTTAAGGCATGTTTGGCCATTTCTAGCCCAGTGTTCCGCTTCTCTAACCATTTTTAAACCGCTCTGGTTGCTTCAAAACCATTTTTGCACATCTCTAACAATTTTTAACCCTGTTTTGTCTATTTCTAACCTGTTTTTGCTCATCTCTAACCCTTATAAAGCCAATTTTGGCTATTTTGAAACCAGTTTTGCCCACTAGCAACCCGTTTGAAGCCATATTTTTCCTTTTCCAACCCAGGTTTGCACAACTCTAACACTTCTGGGGTTATTTTTGGTATTTCTAACACTCTTTAAGCCATTTTGAACCCGCTTCAATTCATCTTTGGGCATTTCTAAGCCAGTTTTGCACTTCTTTAACCATTTTTAAGCCGGTTTTGTCCATTTCTAACCCAGGTTTGATCACCTGTACCCTTTTCAGCCAATTTTGGGCATTTCTAAACCATTTTTGCCCACTTGCAGCCCGTTTGAAGCCATATTTTTCCTTTTCCAACCCAGTTTTGCGCACCTCTAACACTTTTGAGGTCAATTTTGGCCGTATCTAACCCATTTTTGCACTTCTCTGTCTCTTTCGAAGCCATATTTGCCCATTTCTAACCCAAGTTTCCACTTCTGTAACCATTTTTAAGACAGTTTTTCCAGTTTCTAACCTGTTTTTGCTCATCTCTAACCCTTATAAAGCAAATTTGGGCATTTCTAAACCATTTTTGCCTACTTGCAGCCCGTTTGAAGCCATATTTTTCCTTTTCCAACCCAGTTTTGCGCACCTCTAACACTTTTGAGGTCAATTTTGGCCGTATCTAACCCATTTTTGCACTTCTCTGTCTCTTTCGAAGCCATATTTGCCCATTTCTAACCCAAGTTTCCACTTCTGTAACCATTTTTAAGACAGTTTTCCAGTTTCTAACCTGTTTTTGCTCATCTCTAACCCTTATAAAGCCAATTTTGGCTATTTGAAACCATTTTTGCCTACTTGCAACCCGTTTGAAGCCATATTTTTCCTATTCCAACCCAGTTTTGCGCACCTCTAACACTTTTGAGGTCAATTTTGGCCGTATCTAACCCATTTTTGCACTTCTCTGTCTCTTTCGAAGCCATATTTGCCCATTTCTAACCCAAGTTTCCACTTCTGTAACCATTTTTAAGACAGTTTTCCAGTTTCTAACCTGTTTTTGCTCATCTCTAACCTTATAAAGCAAATTTTGGGCATTTCTAAACCATTTTTGCCTACTTGCAGCCCGTTTGAAGCCATATTTTTCCTTTTCCAACCCAGTTTTGCGCACCTCTAACAATTTTGAGGTCAATTTTGGCCGTATCTAACCCATTTTTTCACTTCTCTATCCATTGTTAAGGCATGTTTGGCCATTTCTAGCCCAGTGTTCCGCTTCTCTAACCATTTTTAAACCGGCTCTGGTTGCTTCAAAACCATTTTTGCACATCTCTAACATTTTTAACCCTGTTTTGTCTATTTCTAACCTGTTTTGCTCATCTCTAACCCTTATAAAGCCAATTTTGGCTATTTTGAAACCATTTTTGCCCACTAGCAACCCGTTTGAAGCCATATTTTTCCTTTTCCAACCCAGGTTTGCACACTCTAACACTTCTGGGGTTATTTTTGGTATTTCTAACACTCTTTAAGCCATTTTGAACCCGCTTCAATTCATCTTTGGGCATTTCTAAGCCAGTAACAATTTTTAAGACAGTTTTGTCTATTTCTAACCTGTTTTTGCTCATCTCTAACCCTTTTCAGCAATTTTGGGCATTTCTAAACCATTTTTGCCCACTTGCAGCCCGTTTGAAGCCATATTTTTCCTTTTCCAACCCAGTTTTGCGCACCTCTAACACTTTTGAGGTCAATTTTGGCCGTATCTAACCCATTTTTGCACTTCTCTGTCTCTTTCGAAGCCATATTTGCCCATTTCTAACCCAAGTTTCCACTTCTGTAACCATTTTTAAGACAGTTTTCCAGTTTCTAACCTGTTTTTGCTCATCTCTAACCCTTATAAAGCAAATTTGGGCATTTCTAAACCATTTTTGCCTACTTGCAGCCCGTTTGAAGCCATATTTTTCCTTTTCCAACCCAGTTTTGCGCACCTCTAACACTTTTGAGGTCAATTTTGGCCGTATCTAACCCATTTTTGCACTTCTCTGTCTCTTTCGAAGCCATATTTGCCCATTTCTAACCCAAGTTTCCACTTCTGTAACCATTTTTAAGACAGTTTTCCAGTTTCTAACCTGTTTTTGCTCATCTCTAACCCTTATAAAGCAAATTTTGGGCATTTCTAAACCATTTTTGCCTACTTGCAGCCCGTTTGAAGCCATATTTTTCCTTTTCCAACCCAGTTTTGCGCACCTCTAACACTTTTGAGGTCAATTTTGGCCGTATCTAACCCATTTTTGCACTTCTCTGTCTCTTTCGAAGCCATATTTGCCCATTTCTAACCCAAGTTTCCACTTCTGTAACCATTTTTAAGACAGTTTTCCAGTTTCTAACCTGTTTTTGCTCATCTCTAACCCTTATAAAGCAAATTTTGGGCATTTCTAAACCATTTTTGCCTACTTGCAGCCCGTTTGAAGCCATATTTTTCCTTTTCCAACCCAGTTTTGCGCACCTCTAACACTTTTGAGGTCAATTTTGGCCGTATCTAACCCATTTTTGCACTTCTCTATCCATTGTTAAGGCATCTTTGGCCATTTCTAGCCCAGTGTTCCGCTTCTCTAACCATTTTTAAACCGGCTCTGGTTGCTTCAAAACCATTTTTGCACATCTCTAACAATTTTTAACCCTGTTTTGTCTATTTCTAACCTGTTTTTGCTCATCTCTAACCCTTATAAAGCCAATTTTGGCTATTTTGAAACCAGTTTTGCCCACTAGCAACCCGTTTGAAGCCATATTTTTCCTTTTCCAACCCAGGTTTGCACAACTCTAACACTTCTGGGGTTATTTTTGGTATTTCTAACACTCTTTAAGCCATTTTGAACCCGCTTCAATTCATCTTTGGGCATTTCTAAGCCAGTTTTGCACTTCTTTAACCATTTTTAAGCCGGTTTTGTCCATTTCTAACCCAGGTTTGATCACCTGTAGCTCTTTTCAGCCAATTTTGGGCATTTCTAAACCATTTTTGCCCACTTGCAGCCCGTTTGAAGCCATATTTTTCCTTTTCCAACCCAGTTTTGCGCACCTCTAACACTTTTGAGGTCAATTTTGGCCGTATCTAACCCATTTTTGCACTTCTCTGTCTCTTTCGAAGCCATATTTGCCCATTTCTAACCCAAGTTTCCACTTCTGTAACCATTTTTAAGACAGTTTTCCAGTTTCTAACCTGTTTTTGCTCATCTCTAACCCTTATAAAGCAAATTTGGGCATTTCTAAACCATTTTTGCCTACTTGCAGCCCGTTTGAAGCCATATTTTTCCTTTTCCAACCCAGTTTTGCGCACCTCTAACACTTTTGAGGTCAATTTTGGCCGTATCTAACCCATTTTTGCACTTCTCTATCCATTGTTAAGGCATCTTTGGCCATTTCTAGCCCAGTGTTCCGCTTCTCTAACCATTTTTAAACCGGCTCTGGTTGCTTCAAAACCATTTTTGCACATCTCTAACAATTTTTAACCCTGTTTTGTCTATTTCTAACCTGTTTTTGCTCATCTCTAACCCTTATAAAGCCAATTTTGGCTATTTTGAAACCAGTTTTGCCCACTAGCAACCCGTTTGAAGCCATATTTTTCCTTTTCCAACCCAGGTTTGCACAACTCTAACACTTCTGGGGTTATTTTTGGTATTTCTAACACTCTTTAAGCCATTTTGAACCCGCTTCAATTCATCTTTGGGCATTTCTAAGCCAGTTTTGCACTTCTTTAACCATTTTTAAGCCGGTTTTGTCCATTTCTAACCCAGGTTTGATCACCTGTAGCTCTTTTCAGCCAATTTTGGGCATTTCTAAACCATTTTTGCCCACTTGCAGCCCGTTTGAAGCCATATTTTTCCTTTTCCAACCCAGTTTTGCGCACCTCTAACACTTTTGAGGTCAATTTTGGCCGTATCTAACCCATTTTTGCACTTCTCTGTCTCTTTCGAAGCCATATTTGCCCATTTCTAACCCAAGTTTCCACTTCTGTAACCATTTTTAAGACAGTTTTCCAGTTTCTAACCTGTTTTTGCTCATCTCTAACCCTTATAAAGCAAATTTGGGCATTTCTAAACCATTTTTGCCTACTTGCAGCCCGTTTGAAGCCATATTTTTCCTTTTCCAACCCAGTTTTGCGCACCTCTAACACTTTTGAGGTCAATTTTGGCCGTATCTAACCCATTTTTGCACTTCTCTGTCTCTTTCGAAGCCATATTTGCCCATTTCTAACCCAAGTTTCCACTTCTGTAACCATTTTTAAGACAGTTTTCCAGTTTCTAACCTGTTTTTGCTCATCTCTAACCCTTATAAAGCAAATTTTGGGCATTTCTAAACCATTTTTGCCTACTTGCAGCCCGTTTGAAGCCATATTTTTCCTTTTCCAACCCAGTTTTGCGCACCTCTAACACTTTTGAGGTCAATTTTGGCCGTATCTAACCCATTTTTGCACTTCTCTGTCTCTTTCGAAGCCATATTTGCCCATTTCTAACCCAAGTTTCCACTTCTGTAACCATTTTTAAGACAGTTTTCCAGTTTCTAACCTGTTTTTGCTCATCTCTAACCCTTATAAAGCAAATTTTGGGCATTTCTAAACCATTTTTGCCTACTTGCAGCCCGTTTGAAGCCATATTTTTCCTTTTCCAACCCAGTTTTGCGCACCTCTAACACTTTTGAGGTCAATTTTGGCCGTATCTAACCCATTTTTGCACTTCTCTATCCATTGTTAAGGCATCTTTGGCCATTTCTAGCCCAGTGTTCCGCTTCTCTAACCATTTTTAAACCGGCTCTGGTTGCTTCAAAACCATTTTTGCACATCTCTAACAATTTTTAACCCTGTTTTGTCTATTTCTAACCTGTTTTTGCTCATCTCTAACCCTTATAAAGCCAATTTTGGCTATTTTGAAACCAGTTTTGCCCACTAGCAACCCGTTTGAAGCCATATTTTTCCTTTTCCAACCCAGGTTTGCACAACTCTAACACTTCTGGGGTTATTTTTGGTATTTCTAACACTCTTTAAGCCATTTTGAACCCGCTTCAATTCATCTTTGGGCATTTCTAAGCCAGTTTTGCACTTCTTTAACCATTTTTAAGCCGGTTTTGTCCATTTCTAACCCAGGTTTGATCACCTGTAGCTCTTTTCAGCCAATTTTGGGCATTTCTAAACCATTTTTGCCCACTTGCAGCCCGTTTGAAGCCATATTTTTCCTTTTCCAACCCAGTTTTGCGCACCTCTAACACTTTTGAGGTCAATTTTGGCCGTATCTAACCCATTTTTGCACTTCTCTGTCTCTTTCGAAGCCATATTTGCCCATTTCTAACCCAAGTTTCCACTTCTGTAACCATTTTTAAGACAGTTTTCCAGTTTCTAACCTGTTTTTGCTCATCTCTAACCCTTATAAAGCAAATTTTGGGCATTTCTAAACCATTTTTGCCTACTTGCAGCCCGTTTGAAGCCATATTTTTCCTTTTCCAACCCAGTTTTGCGCACCTCTAACACTTTTGAGGTCAATTTTGGCCGTATCTAACCCATTTTTGCACTTCTCTGTCTCTTTCGAAGCCATATTTGCCCATTTCTAACCCAAGTTTCCACTTCTGTAACCATTTTTAAGACAGTTTTCCAGTTTCTAACCTGTTTTTGCTCATCTCTAACCCTTATAAAGCAAATTTTGGGCATTTCTAAACCATTTTTGCCTACTTGCAGCCCGTTTGAAGCCATATTTTTCCTTTTCCAACCCAGGTTTGCACAACTCTAACACTTTTGAGGTCAATTTTGGCCGTATCTAACCCATTTTTGCACTTCTCTGTCTCTTTCAAAGCCATATTTGCCCATTTCTAACCCAGTTTCCACTTCTGTAACCATTTTTAAGACAGTTTTCCAGTTTCTAACCTGTTTTTGCTCATCTCTAACCCTTATAAAGCAATTTTGGGCATTTCTAAACCATTTTTGCCCACTTGCAGCCCGTTTGAAGCCATATTTTTCCTTTTCCAACCCAGTTTTGCGCACCTCTAACACTTTTGAGGTCAATTTTGGCCGTATCTAACCCATTTTTGCACTTCTCTGTCTCTTTCGAAGCCATATTTGCCCATTTCTAACCCAAGTTTCCACTTCTGTAACCATTTTTAAGACAGTTTTCCAGTTTCTAACCTGTTTTTGCTCATCTCTAACCCTTATAAAGCAAATTTTGGGCATTTCTAAACCATTTTTGCCTACTTGCAGCCCGTTTGAAGCCATATTTTTCCTTTTCCAACCCAGTTTTGCGCACCTCTAACACTTTTGAGGTCAATTTTGGCCGTATCTAACCCATTTTTGCACTTCTCTATCCATTGTTAAGGCATCTTTGGCCATTTCTAGCCCAGTGTTCCGCTTCTCTAACCATTTTTAAACCGGCTCTGGTTGCTTCAAAACCATTTTTGCACATCTCTAACAATTTTTAACCCTGTTTTGTCTATTTCTAACCTGTTTTTGCTCATCTCTAACCCTTATAAAGCCAATTTTGGCTATTTTGAAACCAGTTTTGCCCACTAGCAACCCGTTTGAAGCCATATTTTTCCTTTTCCAACCCAGGTTTGCACAACTCTAACACTTCTGGGGTTATTTTTGGTATTTCTAACACTCTTTAAGCCATTTTGAACCCGCTTCAATTCATCTTTGGGCATTTCTAAGCCAGTTTTGCACTTCTTTAACCATTTTTAAGCCGGTTTTGTCCATTTCTAACCCAGGTTTGATCACCTGTAGCTCTTTTCAGCCAATTTTGGGCATTTCTAAACCATTTTTGCCCACTTGCAGCCCGTTTGAAGCCATATTTTTCCTTTTCCAACCCAGTTTTGCGCACCTCTAACACTTTTGAGGTCAATTTTGGCCGTATCTAACCCATTTTTGCACTTCTCTGTCTCTTTCGAAGCCATATTTGCCCATTTCTAACCCAAGTTTCCACTTCTGTAACCATTTTTAAGACAGTTTTCCAGTTTCTAACCTGTTTTTGCTCATCTCTAACCCTTATAAAGCAAATTTTGGGCATTTCTAAACCATTTTTGCCTACTTGCAGCCCGTTTGAAGCCATATTTTTCCTTTTCCAACCCAGTTTTGCGCACCTCTAACACTTTTGAGGTCAATTTTGGCCGTATCTAACCCATTTTTGCACTTCTCTATCCATTGTTAAGGCATCTTTGGCCATTTCTAGCCCAGTGTTCCGCTTCTCTAACCATTTTTAAACCGGCTCTGGTTGCTTCAAAACCATTTTTGCACATCTCTAACAATTTTTAACCCTGTTTTGTCTATTTCTAACCTGTTTTTGCTCATCTCTAACCCTTATAAAGCCAATTTTGGCTATTTTGAAACCAGTTTTGCCCACTAGCAACCCGTTTGAAGCCATATTTTTCCTTTTCCAACCCAGGTTTGCACAACTCTAACACTTCTGGGGTTATTTTTGGTATTTCTAACACTCTTTAAGCCATTTTGAACCCGCTTCAATTCATCTTTGGGCATTTCTAAGCCAGTTTTGCACTTCTTTAACCATTTTTAAGCCGGTTTTGTCCATTTCTAACCCAGGTTTGATCACCTGTAGCTCTTTTCAGCCAATTTTGGGCATTTCTAAACCATTTTTGCCCACTTGCAGCCCGTTTGAAGCCATATTTTTCCTTTTCCAACCCAGTTTTGCGCACCTCTAACACTTTTGAGGTCAATTTTGGCCGTATCTAACCCATTTTTGCACTTCTCTGTCTCTTTCGAAGCCATATTTGCCCATTTCTAACCCAAGTTTCCACTTCTGTAACCATTTTTAAGACAGTTTTCCAGTTTCTAACCTGTTTTTGCTCATCTCTAACCCTTATAAAGCAAATTTTGGGCATTTCTAAACCATTTTTGCCTACTTGCAGCCCGTTTGAAGCCATATTTTTCCTTTTCCAACCCAGTTTTGCGCACCTCTAACACTTTTGAGGTCAATTTTGGCCGTATCTAACCCATTTTTGCACTTCTCTGTCTCTTTCGAAGCCATATTTGCCCATTTCTAACCCAAGTTTCCACTTCTGTAACCATTTTTAAGACAGTTTTCCAGTTTCTAACCTGTTTTTGCTCATCTCTAACCCTTATAAAGCAAATTTTGGGCATTTCTAAACCATTTTTGCCTACTTGCAGCCCGTTTGAAGCCATATTTTTCCTTTTCCAACCCAGTTTTGCGCACCTCTAACACTTTTGAGGTCAATTTTGGCCGTATCTAACCCATTTTTGCACTTCTCTGTCTCTTTCAAAGCCATATTTGCCCATTTCTAACCCAAGTTTCCACTTCTGTAACCATTTTTAAGACAGTTTTCCAGTTTCTAACCTGTTTTTGCTCATCTCTAACCCTTATAAAGCAAATTTTGGGCATTTCTAAACCATTTTTGCCTACTTGCAGCCCGTTTGAAGCCATATTTTTCCTTTTCCAACCCAGTTTTGCGCACCTCTAACACTTTTGAGGTCAATTTTGGCCGTATCTAACCCATTTTTGCACTTCTCTATCCATTGTTAAGGCATCTTTGGCCATTTCTAGCCCAGTGTTCCGCTTCTCTAACCATTTTTAAACCGGCTCTGGTTGCTTCAAACCATTTTTGCACATCTCTAACAATTTTAACCCTGTTTTGTCTATTTCTAACCTGTTTTTGCTCATCTCTAACCCTTATAAAGCCAATTTTGGCTATTTTGAAACCAGTTTTGCCCACTAGCAACCCGTTTGAAGCCATATTTTTCCTTTTCCAACCCAGGTTTGCACAACTCTAACACTTCTGGGTTATTTTTGGTATTTCTAACACTCTTTAAGCCATTTTGAACCCGCTTCAATTCATCTTTGGGCATTTCTAAGCCAGTTTTGCACTTCTTTAACCATTTTTAAGCCGGTTTTGTCCATTTCTAACCCAGTTTGATCACCTGTAGCTCTTTTCAGCCAATTTTGGGCATTTCTAAACCATTTTTGCCCACTTGCAGCCCGTTTGAAGCCATATTTTTCCTTTTCCAACCCAGTTTTGCGCACCTCTAACACTTTTGAGGTCAATTTTGGCCGTATCTAACCCATTTTTGCACTTCTCTGTCTCTTTCGAAGCCATATTTGCCCATTTCTAACCCAAGTTTCCACTTCTGTAACCATTTTTAAGACAGTTTTCCAGTTTCTAACCTGTTTTTGCTCATCTCTAACCCTTATAAAGCAAATTTTGGGCATTTCTAAACCATTTTTGCCTACTTGCAGCCCGTTTGAAGCCATATTTTTCCTTTTCCAACCCAGTTTTGCGCACCTCTAACACTTTTGAGGTCAATTTTGGCCGTATCTAACCCATTTTTGCACTTCTCTGTCTCTTTCGAAGCCATATTTGCCCATTTCTAACCCAAGTTTCCACTTCTGTAACCATTTTTAAGACAGTTTTTCCATTTCTAACCTGTTTTTGCTCATCTCTAACCCTTATAAAGCAAATTTGGGCATTTCTAAACCATTTTTGCCCACTTGCAGCCCGTTTGAAGCCATATTTTTCCTTTTCCAACCCAGGTTTGCACACCTCTAACACTTTTGAGGTCAATTTTGGCCGTATCTAACCCATTTTTGCACTTCTCTGTCTCTTTCAAAGCCATATTTGCCCATTTCTAACCCAAGTTTCCACTTCTTTAACCATTTTTAAGACAGTTTTCCAGTTTCTAACCTGTTTTTGCTCATCTCTAACCTTATAAAGCAATTTTGGGCATTTCTAAACCATTTTTGCCCACTTGCAGCCCGTTTGAAGCCATATTTTTCCTTTTCCAACCCAGTTTTGCGCACCTCTAACACTTTTGAGGTCAATTTTGGCCGTATCTAACCCATTTTTGCACTTCTCTGTCTCTTTCGAAGCCATATTTGCCCATTTCTAACCCAAGTTTCCACTTCTGTAACCATTTTTAAGACAGTTTTCCAGTTTCTAACCTGTTTTTGCTCATCTCTAACCCTTATAAAGCAAATTTTGGGCATTTCTAAACCATTTTTGCCCACTTGCAGCCCGTTTGAAGCCATATTTTTCCTTTTCCAACCCAGTTTTGCGCACCTCTAACACTTTTGAGGTCAATTTTGGCCGTATCTAACCCATTTTTGCACTTCTCTATCCATTGTTAAGGCATCTTTGGCCATTTCTAGCCCAGTGTTCCGCTTCTCTAACCATTTTTAAACCGGCTCTGGTTGCTTCAAAACCATTTTTGCACATCTCTAACAATTTTTAACCCTGTTTTGTCTATTTCTAACCTGTTTTTGCTCATCTCTAACCCTTATAAAGCCAATTTTGGCTATTTTGAAACCAGTTTTGCCCACTAGCAAACCGTTTGAAGCCATATTTTTCCTTTTCCAACCCAGGTTTGCACAACTCTAACACTTCTGGGGTTATTTTTGGTATTTCTAACACTCTTTAAGCCATTTTGAACCCGCTTCAATTCATCTTTGGGCATTTCTAAGCCAGTTTTGCACTTCTTTAACCATTTTTAAGCCGGTTTTGTCCATTTCTAACCCAGGTTTGATCACCTGTAGCTCTTTTCAGCCAATTTTGGGCATTTCTAAACCATTTTTGCCCACTTGCAGCCCGTTTGAAGCCATATTTTTCCTTTTCCAACCCAGTTTTGCGCACCTCTAACACTTTTGAGGTCAATTTTGGCCGTATCTAACCCATTTTTGCACTTCTCTGTCTCTTTCGAAGCCATATTTGCCCATTTCTAACCCAAGTTTCCACTTCTGTAACCATTTTTAAGACAGTTTTCCAGTTTCTAACCTGTTTTTGCTCATCTCTAACCCTTATAAAGCAAATTTGGGGCATTTCTAAACCATTTTTGCCCACTTGCAGCCCGTTTGAAGCCATATTTTTCCTTTTCCAACCCAGTTTTGCGCACCTCTAACACTTTTGAGGTCAATTTTGGCCGTATCTAACCCATTTTTGCACTTCTCTGTCTCTTTCGAAGCCATATTTGCCCATTTCTAACCCAAGTTTCCACTTCTGTAACCATTTTTAAGACAGTTTTCCAGTTTCTAACCTGTTTTTGCTCATCTCTAACCCTTATAAAGCAAATTTTGGGCATTTCTAAACCATTTTTGCCTACTTGCAGCCCGTTTGAAGCCATATTTTTCCTTTTCCAACCCAGTTTTGCGCACCTCTAACACTTTTGAGGTCAATTTTGGCCGTATCTAACCCATTTTTGCACTTCTCTATCCATTGTTAGGCATCTTTGGCCATTTCTAGCCCAGTGTTTCCGCTTCTCTAACCATTTTTAAACCGGCTCTGGTTGCTTCAAACCATTTTTGCACATCTCTAACAATTTTTAACCCTGTTTTGTCTATTTCTAACCTGTTTTTGCTCATCTCTAACCCTTATAAAGCCAATTTTGGCTATTTTGAAACCAGTTTTGCCCACTAGCAACCCGTTTGAAGCCATATTTTTCCTTTTCCAACCCAGGTTTGCACAACTCTAACACTTCTGGGGTTATTTTTGGTATTTCTAACACTCTTTAAGCCATTTTGAACCGCTTCAATTCATCTTTGGGCATTTCTAAGCCAGTTTTGCACTTCTTTAACCATTTTTAAGCCGTTTTGTCCATTTCTAACCCAGGTTTGATCACCTGTAGCTCTTTTCAGCCAATTTGGGCATTTCTAAACCATTTTTGCCCACTTGCAGCCCGTTTGAAGCCATATTTTTCCTTTTCCAACCCAGTTTTGCGCACCTCTAACACTTTTGAGGTCAATTTTGGCCGTATCTAACCCATTTTTGCACTTCTCTGTCTCTTTGAAGCCATATTTGCCCATTTCTAACCCAAGTTTCCACTTCTGTAACCATTTTTAAGACAGTTTTCCAGTTTCTAACCTGTTTTTGCTCATCTCTAACCCTTATAAAGCAAATTTTGGGCATTTCTAAACCATTTTTGCCTACTTGCAGCCCGTTTGAAGCCATATTTTTCCTTTTCCAACCCAGTTTTGCGCACCTCTAACACTTTTGAGGTCAATTTTGGCCGTATCTAACCCATTTTTGCACTTCTCTGTCTCTTTCAAAGCCATATTTGCCCATTTCTAACCAAGTTTCCACTTCTGTAACCATTTTTAAGACAGTTTTTCCAGTTTCTAACCTGTTTTTGCTCATCTCTAACCCTTATAAAGCAAATTTTGGGCATTTCTAAACCATTTTTGCCTACTTGCAGCCCGTTTGAAGCCATATTTTTCCTTTTCCAACCCAGTTTTGCGCACCTCTAACACTTTTGAGGTCAATTTTGGCCGTATCTAACCCATTTTTGCACTTCTCTGTCTCTTTCGAAGCCATATTTGCCCATTTCTAACCCAAGTTTCCACTTCTGTAACCATTTTTAAGACAGTTTTCCAGTTTCTAACCTGTTTTTGCTCATCTCTAACCCTTATAAAGCAAATTTTGGGCATTTCTAAACCATTTTTGCCTACTTGCAGCCCGTTTGAAGCCATATTTTTCCTTTTCCAACCCAGTTTTGCGCACCTCTAACACTTTTGAGGTCAATTTTGGCCGTATCTAACCCATTTTTGCACTTCTCTATCCATTGTTAAGGCATCTTTGGCCATTTCTAGCCCAGTGTTCCGCTTCTCTAACCATTTTTAAACCGGCTCTGGTTGCTTCAAAACCATTTTTGCACATCTCTAACAATTTTTAACCCTGTTTTGTCTATTTCTAACCTGTTTTTGCTCATCTCTAACCCTTATAAAGCAAATTTTGGCTATTTTGAAACCAGTTTTGCCCACTAGCAACCCGTTTGAAGCCATATTTTTCCTTTTCCAACCCAGTTTTGCACAACTCTAACACTTCTGGGGTTATTTTTGGTATTTCTAACACTCTTTAAGCCATTTTGAACCCGCTTCAATTCATCTTTGGGCATTTCTAAGCCAGTTTTGCACTTCTTTAACCATTTTTAAGCCGGTTTTGTCCATTTCTAACCCAGGTTTGATCACCTGTAGCTCTTTTCAGCCAATTTTGGGCATTTCTAAACCATTTTTGCCCACTTGCAGCCCGTTTGAAGCCATATTTTTCCTTTTCCAACCCAGTTTTGCGCACCTCTAACACTTTTGAGGTCAATTTTGGCCGTATCTAACCCATTTTTGCACTTCTCTGTCTCTTTCGAAGCCATATTTGCCCATTTCTAACCCAAGTTTCCACTTCTGTAACCATTTTTAAGACAGTTTTCCAGTTTCTAACCTGTTTTTGCTCATCTCTAACCCTTATAAAGCAATTTTGGGCATTTCTAAACCATTTTTGCCTACTTGCAGCCCGTTTGAAGCCATTTTTTCCTTTTCCAACCCAGTTTTGCGCACCTCTAACACTTTTGAGGTCAATTTTGGCCGTATCTAACCCATTTTTGCACTTCTCTGTCTCTTTCAAAGCCATATTTGCCCATTTCTAACCCAAGTTTTCCACTTCTGTAACCATTTTTAAGACAGTTTTCCCAGTTTCTAACCTGTTTTTGCTCATCTCTAACCCTTATAAAGCAAATTTTGGGCATTTCTAAACCATTTTTGCCTACTTGCAGCCCGTTTCAAGCCATATTTTTCCTTTTCCAACCCAGTTTTGCGCACCTCTAACACTTTTGAGGTCAATTTTGGCCGTATCTAACCCATTTTTGCACTTCTCTGTCTCTTTCGAAGCCATATTTGCCCATTTCTAACCCAAGTTTCCACTTCTGTAACCATTTTTAAGACAGTTTTCCAGTTTCTAACCTGTTTTTGCTCATCTCTAACCCTTATAAAGCAAATTTGGGGCATTTCTAAACCATTTTTGCCTACTTGCAGCCCGTTTGAAGCCATATTTTTCCTTTTCCAACCCAGTTTTGCGCACCTCTAACACTTTTGAGGTCAATTTTGGCCGTATCTAACCCATTTTTGCACTTCTCTATCCATTGTTAAGGCATCTTTGGCCATTTCTAGCCCAGTGTTCCGCTTCTCTAACCATTTTTAAACCGGCTCTGGTTGCTTCAAAACCATTTTTGCACATCTCTAATAATTTTTAACCCTGTTTTGTCTATTTCTAACCTGTTTTTGCTCATCTCTAACCCTTATAAAGCCAATTTTGGCTATTTTGAAACCAGTTTTGCCCACTAGCAACCCGTTTGAAGCCATATTTTTCCTTTTCCAACCCAGGTTTGCACAACTCTAACACTTCTGGGGTTATTTTTGGTATTTCTAACACTCTTTAAGCCATTTTGAACCCGCTTCAATTCATCTTTGGGCATTTCTAAGCCAGTTTTGCACTTCTTTAACCATTTTTAAGCCGGTTTTGTCCATTTCTAACCCAGGTTTGATCACCTGTAGCTCTTTTCAGCCAATTTTGGGCATTTCTAAACCATTTTTGCCCACTTGCAGCCCGTTTGAAGCCATATTTTTCCTTTTCCAACCCAGTTTTGCGCACCTCTAACACTTTTGAGGTCAATTTTGGCCGTATCTAACCCATTTTTGCACTTCTCTGTCTCTTTCGAAGCCATATTTGCCCATTTCTAACCCAAGTTTCCACTTCTGTAACCATTTTTAAGACAGTTTTCCAGTTTCTAACCTGTTTTTGCTCATCTCTAACCCTTATAAAGCAAATTTTGGGCATTTCTAAACCATTTTTGCCTACTTGCAGCCCGTTTGAAGCCATATTTTTCCTTTTCCAACCCAGTTTTGCGCACCTCTAACACTTTTGAGGTCAATTTTGGCCGTATCTAACCCATTTTTGCACTTCTCTATCCATTGTTAAGGCATCTTTGGCCATTTCTAGCCCAGTGTTCCGCTTCTCTAACCATTTTTAAACCGGCTCTGGTTGCTTCAAAACCATTTTTGCACATCTCTAACAATTTTTAACCCTGTTTTGTCTATTTCTCACCTGTTTTTGCTCATCTCTAACCCTTATAAAGCCAATTTTGGCTATTTTGAAACCAGTTTTGCCCACTAGCAACCGTTTGAAGCCATATTTTTCCTTTTCCAACCCAGGTTTGCACAACTCTAACACTTCTGGGGTTATTTTTGGTATTTCTAACACTCTTTAAGCCATTTTGAACCCGCTTCAATTCATCTTTGGGCATTTCTAAGCCAGTTTTGCACTTCTTTAACCATTTTTAAGCCGGTTTTGTCCATTTCTAACCCAGGTTTGATCACCTGTAGCTCTTTTCAGCCAATTTTGGGCATTTTTAAACCATTTTTGCCCACTTGCAGCCCGTTTGAAGCCATATTTTTCCTTTTCCAACCCAGTTTTGCGCACCTCTAACACTTTTGAGGTCAATTTTGGCCGTATCTAACCCATTTTTGCACTTCTCTGTCTCTTTTGAAGCCATATTTGCCCATTTCTAACCCAAGTTTCCACTTCTGTAACCATTTTTAAGACAGTTTTCCAGTTTCTAACCTGTTTTTGCTCATCTCTAACCCTTATAAAGCAAATTTGGGCATTTCTAAACCATTTTTGCCTACTTGCAGCCCGTTTGAAGCCATATTTTTCCTTTTCCAACCCAGTTTTGCGCACCTCTAACACTTTTGAGGTCAATTTTGGCCGTATCTAACCCATTTTTGCACTTCTCTGTCTCTTTCGAAGCCATATTTGTCCATTTCTAACCCAAGTTTCCACTTCTGTAACCATTTTTAAGACAGTTTTCCAGTTTCTAACCTGTTTTTGCTCATCTCTAACCCTTATAAAGCAAATTTTGGGCATTTCTAAACCATTTTTGCCTACTTGCAGCCCGTTTGAAGCCATATTTTTCCTTTTCCAACCCAGTTTTGCGCACCTCTAACACTTTTGAGGTCAATTTTGGCCGTATCTAACCCATTTTTGCACTTCTCTATCCATTGTTAAGGCATCTTTGGCCATTTCTAGCCCAGTGTTCCGCTTCTCTAACCATTTTTAAACCGGCTCTGGTTGCTTCAAAACCATTTTTTGCACATCTCTAACAATTTTTAACCCTGTTTTGTCTATTTCTAACCTGTTTTTGCTCATCTCTAACCCTTATAAAGCCAATTTTGGCTATTTTGAAACCAGTTTTGCCCACTAGCAACCGTTTGAAGCCATATTTTTCCTTTTCCAACCCAGTTTTGCACAACTCTAACACTTCTGGGGTTATTTTGGTATTTCTAACACTCTTTAAGCCATTTTGAACCCGCTTCAATTCATCTTTGGGCATTTCTAAGCCAGTTTTGCACTTCTTTAACCATTTTTAAGCCGGTTTTGTCCATTTCTAACCCAGGTTTGATCACCTGTAGCTCTTTTCAGCCAATTTTGGGCATTTCTAAACCATTTTTGCCCACTTGCAGCCCGTTTGAAGCCATATTTTTCCTTTTCCAACCCAGTTTTGCGCACCTCTAACACTTTTGAGGTCAATTTTGGCCGTATCTAACCCATTTTTGCACTTCTCTGTCTCTTTCGAAGCCATATTTGCCCATTTCTAACCCAAGTTTCCACTTCTGTAACCATTTTTAAGACAGTTTTCCAGTTTCTAACCTGTTTTTGCTCATCTCTAACCCTTATAAAGCAAATTTTGGGCATTTCTAACCATTTTTGCCTACTTGCAGCCCGTTTGAAGCCATATTTTTCCTTTTCCAACCCAGTTTTGCGCACCTCTAACACTTTTGAGGTCAATTTTGGCCGTATCTAACCCATTTTTGCACTTCTCTGTCTCTTTCGAAGCCATATTTGCCCATTTCTAACCCAAGTTTCCACTTCTGTAACCATTTTTAAGACAGTTTTCCAGTTTCTAACCTGTTTTTTTGCTCATCTCTAACCTTATAAAGCAAATTTTGGGCATTTCTAAACCATTTTTGCCTACTTGCAGCCCGTTTGAAGCCATATTTTTCCTTTTCCAACCCAGTTTTGCGCACCTCTAACACTTTTGAGGTCAATTTTGGCCGTATCTAACCCATTTTTGCACTTCTCTATCCATTGTTAAGGCATCTTTGGCCATTTCTAGCCCAGTGTTCCGCTTCTCTAACCATTTTTAAACCGGCTCTGGTTGCTTCAAAACCATTTTTGCACATCTCTAAAATTTTTAACCCTGTTTCTATTTCTAACCTGTTTTTGCTCATCTCTAACCTTATAAAGCCAATTTTGGCTATTTTGAAACCAGTTTTGCCCACTAGCAACCCGTTTGAAGCCATATTTTTCCTTTTCCAACCCAGTTTTGCACAACTCTAACACTTCTGGGGTTATTTTTGGTATTTCTAACACTCTTTAAGCCATTTTGAACCCGCTTCAATTCATCTTTGGGCATTTCTAAGCCAGTTTTGCACTTCTTTAACCATTTTTAAGCCGGTTTTGTCCATTTCTAACCCAGGTTTGATCACCTGTAGCTCTTTTCAGCCAATTTTGGGCATTTCTAAACCATTTTTGCCCACTTGCAGCCCGTTTGAAGCCATATTTTTCCTTTTCCAACCCAGTTTTGCGCACCTCTAACACTTTTGAGGTCAATTTTGGCCGTATCTAACCCATTTTTGCACTTCTCTGTCTCTTTCGAAGCCATATTTGCCCATTTCTAACCCAAGTTTCCACTTCTGTAACCATTTTTAAGACAGTTTTCCAGTTTCTAACCTGTTTTTGCTCATCTCTAACCCTTATAAAGCAAATTTTGGGCATTTCTAAACCATTTTTGCCTACTTGCAGCCCGTTTGAAGCCATATTTTTCCTTTTCCAACCCAGTTTTGCGCACCTCTAACACTTTTGAGGTCAATTTTGGCCGTATCTAACCCATTTTTGCACTTCTCTGTCTCTTTCGAAGCCATATTTGCCATTTCTAACCCAAGTTTCCACTTCTGTAACCATTTTTAAGACAGTTTTCCAGTTTCTAACCTGTTTTTGCTCATCTCTAACCCTTATAAAGCAAATTTGGGCATTTCTAAACCATTTTTGCCTACTTGCAGCCCGTTTGAAGCCATATTTTTCCTTTTCCAACCCAGTTTTGCGCACCTCTAACACTTTTGAGGTCAATTTTGGCCGTATCTAACCCATTTTTGCACTTCTCTATCCATTGTTAAGGCATCTTTGGCCATTTCTAGCCAGTGTTCCGCTTCTCTAACCATTTTTAAACCGGCTCTGGTTGCTTCAAAACCATTTTTGCACATCTCTAACAATTTTTAACCCTGTTTTGTCTATTTCTAACCTGTTTTTGCTCATCTCTAACCCTTATAAAGCCAATTTTGGCTATTTTGAAACCAGTTTTGCCCACTAGCAACCCGTTTGAAGCCATATTTTTCCTTTTCCAACCCAGGTTTGCACACCTCTAACACTTCTGGGGTTATTTTTGGTATTTCTAACACTCTTTAAGCCATTTTGAACCCGCTTCAATTCATCTTTGGGCATTTCTAAGCCAGTTTTGCACTTCTTTAACCATTTTTAAGCCGTTTTGTCCATTTCTAACCCAGGTTTGATCACCTGTAGCTCTTTTCAGCCAATTTTGGGCATTTCTAAACCATTTTTGCCCACTTGCAGCCCGTTTGAAGCCATATTTTTCCTTTTCCAACCCAGTTTTGCGCACCTCTAACACTTTTGAGGTCAATTTTGGCCGTATCTAACCCATTTTTGCACTTCTCTGTCTCTTTTGAAGCCATATTTGCCCATTTCTAACCCAAGTTTCCACTTCTGTAACCATTTTTAAGACAGTTTTTCCAGTTTCTAACCTGTTTTTGCTCATCTCTAACCCTTATAAAGCAAATTTTGGGCATTTCTAAACCATTTTTGCCTACTTGCAGCCCGTTTGAAGCCATATTTTTCCTTTTCCAACCCAGTTTTGCGCACCTCTAACACTTTTGAGGTCAATTTTGGCCGTATCTAACCCATTTTTGCACTTCTCTGTCTCTTTCAAAGCCATATTTGCCCATTTCTAACCCAAGTTTCCACTTCTGTAACCATTTTTAAGACAGTTTTCCAGTTTCTAACCTGTTTTTGCTCATCTCTAACCCTTATAAAGCAAATTTTGGGCATTTCTAAACCATTTTTGCCTACTTGCAGCCCGTTTGAAGCCATATTTTTCCTTTTCCAACCCAGTTTTGCGCACCTCTAACACTTTTGAGGTCAATTTTGGCCGTATCTAACCCATTTTTGCACTTCTCTGTCTCTTTCGAAGCCATATTTGCCCATTTCTAACCCAAGTTTCCACTTCTGTAACCATTTTTAAGACAGTTTTCCAGTTTCTAACCTGTTTTTTGCTCATCTCTAACCCTTATAAAGCAAATTTTGGGCATTTCTAAACCATTTTTGCCTACTTGCAGCCCGTTTGAAGCCATATTTTTCCTTTTCCAACCCAGTTTTGCGCACCTCTAACACTTTTGAGGTCAATTTTGGCCGTATCTAACCCATTTTTGCACTTCTCTATCCATTGTTAAGGCATCTTTGGCCATTTCTAGCCCAGTGTTCCGCTTCTCTAACCATTTTTAAACCGGCTCTGGTTGCTTCAAAACCATTTTTGCACATCTCTAACAATTTTTAACCCTGTTTGTCTATTTCTAACCTGTTTTTGCTCATCTCTAACCCTTATAAAGCCAATTTTGGCTATTTTGAAACCAGTTTTGCCCACTAGCAACCCGTTTGAAGCCATATTTTTCCTTTTCCAACCCAGGTTTGCACAACTCTAACACTTCTGGGGTTATTTTTGGTATTTCTAACACTCTTTAAGCCATTTTGAACCCGCTTCAATTCATCTTTGGGCATTTCTAAGCCAGTTTTGCACTTCTTTAACCATTTTTAAGCCGGTTTTGTCCATTTCTAACCCAGGTTTGATCACCTGTAGCTCTTTTCAGCCAATTTTGGGCATTTCTAAACCATTTTTGCCCACTTGCAGCCCGTTTGAAGCCATATTTTTCCTTTTCCAACCCAGTTTTGCGCACCTCTAACACTTTTGAGGTCAATTTTGGCCGTATCTAACCCATTTTTGCACTTCTCTGTCTCTTTCGAAGCCATATTTGCCCATTTCTAACCCAAGTTTCCACTTCTGTAACCATTTTTAAGACAGTTTTCCAGTTTCTAACCTGTTTTTGCTCATCTCTAACCCTTATAAAGCAAATTTTGGGCATTTCTAAACCATTTTTGCCTACTTGCAGCCCGTTTGAAGCCATATTTTTCCTTTTCCAACCCAGTTTTGCGCACCTCTAACACTTTTGAGGTCAATTTTGGCCGTATCTAACCCATTTTTGCACTTCTCTATCCATTGTTAAGGCATCTTTGGCCATTTCTAGCCCAGTGTTCCGCTTCTCTAACCATTTTTAAACCGGCTCTGGTTGCTTCAAACCATTTTTGCACATCTCTAACAATTTTTAACCCTGTTTTTCTATTTCTAACCTGTTTTTGCTCATCTCTAACCCTTATAAAGCCAATTTTGGCTATTTTGAAACCAGTTTTGCCCACTAGCAACCCGTTTGAAGCCATATTTTTCCTTTTCCAACCCAGGTTTGCACAACTCTAACACTTCTGGGGTTATTTTTGGTATTTCTAACACTCTTTAAGCCATTTTGAACCCGCTTCAATTCATCTTTGGGCATTTCTAAGCCAGTTTTGCACTTCTTTAACCATTTTTAAGCCGGTTTTGTCCATTTCTAACCCAGGTTTGATCACCTGTAGCTCTTTTCAGCCAATTTTGGGCATTTCTAAACCATTTTTGCCCACTTGCAGCCCATTTGAAGCCATATTTTTCCTTTTCCAACCCAGTTTTGCGCACCTCTAACACTTTTGAGGTCAATTTTGGCCGTATCTAACCCATTTTTGCACTTCTCTGTCTCTTTCGAAGCCATATTTGCCCATTTCTAACCCAAGTTTCCACTTCTGTAACCATTTTTAAGACAGTTTTCCAGTTTCTAACCTGTTTTTGCTCATCTCTAACCCTTATAAAGCAAATTTTGGGCATTTCTAAACCATTTTTGCCTACTTGCAGCCCGTTTGAAGCCATATTTTTCCTTTTCCAACCCAGTTTTGCGCACCTCTAACACTTTTGAGGTCAATTTTGGCCGTATCTAACCCATTTTTGCACTTCTCTGTCTCTTTCGAAGCCATATTTGCCCATTTCTAACCCAAGTTTCCACTTCTGTAACCATTTTTAAGACAGTTTTCCAGTTTCTAACCTGTTTTTGCTCATCTCTAACCCTTATAAAGCAAATTTTGGGCATTTCTAAACCATTTTTGCCTACTTGCAGCCCGTTTGAAGCCATATTTTTCCTTTTCCAACCCAGTTTTGCGCACCTCTAACACTTTTGAGGTCAATTTTGGCCGTATCTAACCCATTTTTGCACTTCTCTATCCATTGTTAAGGCATCTTTGGCCATTTCTAGCCCAGTGTTCCGCTTCTCTAACCATTTTTAAACCGGCTCTGGTTGCTTCAAAACCATTTTTGCACATCTCTAACAATTTTTAACCCTGTTTTGTCTATTTCTAACCTGTTTTTGCTCATCTCTAACCCTTATAAAGCCAATTTTGGCTATTTTGAAACCAGTTTTGCCCACTAGCAACCCGTTTGAAGCCATATTTTTCCTTTTCCAACCCAGGTTTGCACAACTCTAACACTTCTGGGTTATTTTTGGTATTTCTAACACTCTTTAAGCCATTTTGAACCCGCTTCAATTCATCTTTGGGCATTTCTAAGCCAGTTTTGCACTTCTTTAACCATTTTTAAGCCGGTTTTGTCCATTTCTAACCCAGGTTTGATCACCTGTAGCTCTTTTCAGCCAATTTTGGGCATTTCTAAACCATTTTTGCCCACTTGCAGCCCGTTTGAAGCCATATTTTTCCTTTTCCAACCCAGTTTTGCGCACCTCTAACACTTTTGAGGTCAATTTTGGCCGTATCTAACCCATTTTTGCACTTCTCTGTCTCTTTCGAAGCCATATTTGCCCATTTCTAACCCAAGTTTCCACTTCTGTAACCATTTTTAAGACAGTTTTCCAGTTTCTAACCTGTTTTTGCTCATCTCTAACCCTTATAAAGCAAATTTTGGGCATTTCTAAACCATTTTTGCCCACTTGCAGCCCGTTTGAAGCCATATTTTTCCTTTTCCAACCCAGTTTTGCGCACCTCTAACACTTTTGAGGTCAATTTTGGCCGTATCTAACCCATTTTTGCACTTCTCTATCCATTGTTAAGGCATCTTTGGCCATTTCTAGCCCAGTGTTCCGCTTCTCTAACCATTTTTAAACCGGCTCTGGTTGCTTCAAAACCATTTTTGCACATCTCTAACAATTTTTAACCCTGTTTTGTCTATTTCTAACCTGTTTTTGCTCATCTCTAACCCTTATAAAGCCAATTTTGGCTATTTTGAAACCATTTTGCCCACTAGCAACCGTTTGAAGCCATATTTTTCCTTTTCCAACCCAGGTTTGCACAACTCTAACACTTCTGGGTTATTTTTGGTATTTCTAACACTCTTTAAGCCATTTTGAACCCGCTTCAATTCATCTTTGGGCATTTCTAAGCCAGTTTTGCACTTCTTTAACCATTTTTAAGCCGTTTTTGTCCATTTCTAACCCAGGTTTTGATCACCTGTAGCTCTTTTCAGCCAATTTTGGGCATTTCTAAACCATTTTTGCCCACTTGCAGCCCGTTTGAAGCCATATTTTTCCTTTTCCAACCCAGTTTTGCGCACCTCTAACACTTTTGAGGTCAATTTTGGCCGTATCTAACCCATTTTTTGCACTTCTCTGTCTCTTTCGAAGCCATATTTGCCCATTTCTAACCCAGTTTCCACTTCTGTAACCATTTTTAAGACAGTTTTCCCAGTTTCTAACCTGTTTTTGCTCATCTCTAACCCTTATAAAGCAAATTTTGGGCATTTCTAAACCATTTTTTGCCTACTTGCAGCCCGTTTGAAGCCATATTTTCCTTTTCCAACCCAGTTTTGCGCACCTCTAACACTTTTGAGGTCAATTTTGGCCGTATCTAACCCATTTTTGCACTTCTCTGTCTCTTTCGAAGCCATATTTGCCATTTCTAACCCAAGTTTCCACTTCTGTAACCATTTTTAAGACAGTTTTCCAGTTTCTAACCTGTTTTTGCTCATCTCTAACCCTTATAAGCAAATTTTGGGCATTTCTAAACCATTTTTGCCTACTTGCAGCCCGTTTGAAGCCATATTTTTCCTTTTCCAACCCAGTTTTGCGCACCTCTAACACTTTTGAGGTCAATTTTGGCCGTATCTAACCCATTTTTGCACTTCTCTATCCATTGTTAAGGCATTTTGGCCATTTCTACCCAGTGTTCCGCTTCTCTAACCATTTTTAAACCGGCTCTGTTGCTTCAAAACCATTTTTGCACATCTCTAACAATTTTAAACCCTGTTTTGTCTATTTCTAACCTGTTTTTGCTCATCTCTAACCCTTTATAAGCCAATTTTGGCTATTTTGAAACCAGTTTTTGCCCACTAGCAACCCGTTTGAAGCCATATTTTTCCTTTTCCAACCCAGGTTTGCACAACTCTAACACTTCTGGGGTTATTTTTGGTATTTCTAACACTCTTTAAGCCATTTTGAACCCGCTTCAATTCATCTTTGGGCATTTCTAAGCCAGTTTTTGCACTTCTTTAACCATTTTTAAGCCGTTTTGTCCATTTCTAACCTGTTTGATCACCTGTAGCTCTTTTCAAGCCAATTTTGGGCATTTCTAAACCATTTTTGCCCACTTGCAGCCCGTTTGAAGCCATATTTTTCCTTTTCCAACCCAGTTTTGCGCACCTCTAACACTTTTGAGGTCAATTTTGGCCGTATCTAACCCATTTTTGCACTTCTCTGTCTCTTTCAAGCCATATTTGCCCATTTCTAACCCAAGTTTCCACTTCTGTAACCATTTTTAAGACAGTTTTCCAGTTCTAACTAACCTTTTTTTGCTCATCTCTAACCCTTATAAAGCAATTTTTGGGCATTTCTAAACCATTTTTGCCTACTTGCAGCCCGTTTGAAGCCATATTTTTTCCTTTTCCAACCCAGTTTTGCGCACCTCTAACACTTTTGAGGTCAATTTTGGCCGTATCTAACCCATTTTTGCACTTCTCTGTCTCTTTCGAAGCCATATTTGCCCATTTCTAACCCAAGTTTCCACTTCTGTAACCATTTTTAAGACAGTTTTCCAGTTTCTAACCTGTTTTTGCTCATCTCTAACCCTTATAAAGCAAATTTGGGGCATTTCTAAACCATTTTTGCCTACTTGCAGCCCGTTTGAAGCCATTTTTTTCCTTTTCCAACCCAGTTTTGCGCACCTCTAACACTTTTGAGGTCAATTTTGGCCGTATCTAACCCATTTTTGCACTTCTCTATCCATTGTTAAGGCATCTTTGGCCATTTCTAGCCCAGTGTTCCGCTTCTCTAACCATTTTTAAACCGGCTCTGGTTGCTTCAAAACCATTTTGCACATCTCTAACAATTTTTAACCCTGTTTTGTCTATTTCTAACCTGTTTTTGCTCATCTCTAACCCTTATAAAGCCAATTTTGGCTATTTTGAAACCAGTTTTGCCCACTAGCAACCCGTTTGAAGCCATATTTTTCCTTTTCCAACCCAGGTTTGCACAACTCTAACACTTCTGGGTTATTTTTGGTATTTCTAACACTCTTTAAGCCATTTTGAACCCGCTTCAATTCATCTTTGGGCATTTCTAAGCCAGTTTTGCACTTCTTTAACCATTTTTAAGCGGTTTTGTCCATTTCTAACCCAGGTTTGATCACCTGTAGCTCTTTTCAGCCAATTTTGGGCATTTCTAAACCATTTTTGCCCACTTGCAGCCCGTTTGAAGCCATATTTTTCCTTTTCCAACCCAGTTTTGCGCACCTCTAACACTTTTGAGGTCAATTTTGGCCGTATCTAACCCATTTTTGCACTTCTCTGTCTCTTTCGAAGCCATATTTGCCCATTTCTAACCCAAGTTTCCACTTCTGTAACCATTTTTAAGACAGTTTTCCAGTTTCTAACCTGTTTTTGCTCATCTCTAACCCTTATAAAGCAAATTTTGGGCATTTCTAAACCATTTTTGCCTACTTGCAGCCCGTTTGAAGCCATATTTTTCCTTTTCCAACCCAGTTTTGCGCACCTCTAACACTTTTGAGGTCAATTTTGGCCGTATCTAACCCATTTTTGCACTTCTCTATCCATTGTTAGGCATCTTTGGCCATTTCTAGCCCAGTGTTTCCGCTTCTCTAACCATTTTTAAACCGGCTCTGGTTGCTTCAAAACCATTTTTGCACATCTCTAACAATTTTTAACCCTGTTTTGTCTATTTCTAACCTGTTTTTGCTCATCTCTAACCCTTATAAAGCAAATTTTGGCTATTTTGAAACCAGTTTTGCCCACTAGCAAACCGTTTGAAGCCATATTTTTCCTTTTCCAACCAGGTTTGCACAACTCTAACACTTCTGGGTTATTTTTGGTATTTCTAACACTCTTTAAGCCATTTTGAACCCGCTTCAATTCATCTTTGGGCATTTCTAAGCCAGTTTTGCACTTCTTTAACCATTTTTAAGCCGGTTTTGTCCATTTCTAACCCAGGTTTGATCACCTGTAGCTCTTTTCAGCCAATTTTGGGCATTTCTAAACCATTTTTGCCCACTTGCAGCCCGTTTGAAGCCATATTTTTCCTTTTCCAACCCAGTTTTGCGCACCTCTAACACTTTTGAGGTCAATTTTGGCCGTATCTAACCCATTTTTGCACTTCTCTGTCTCTTTCGAAGCCATATTTGCCCATTTCTAACCAAGTTTCCACTTCTGTAACCATTTTTAAGACAGTTTTCCAGTTTCTAACCTGTTTTTGCTCATCTCTAACCCTTATAAAGCAAATTTTGGGCATTTCTAAACCATTTTTGCCTACTTGCAGCCCGTTTGAAGAAGCCATATTTTTCCTTTTCCAACCCAGTTTTGCGCACCTCTAACACTTTTGAGGTCAATTTTGGCCGTATCTAACCCATTTTTGCACTTCTCTGTCTCTTTCGAAGCATCTTTGCCATTTCTAACCCAAGTTTTCCACTTCTGTAACCATTTTTAAGACAGTTTTCCAGTTTCTAAACCTGTTTTTGCTCATCTCTAACCTTATAAAGCAAATTTTGGGCATTTCTAAACCATTTTGCCTACTTGCAGCCCGTTTGAAGCCATATTTTTTCCTTTTCAACCCAGTTTGCGCACCTCTAACACTTTTGAGGTCAATTTTGGCCGTATCTAACCCATTTTTGCACTTCTCTATCATTGTTAAGGCATCTTTGGCCATTTCTAGCCCAGTTTTCCGCTTCTCTTAACCATTTTAACCGGCTCTTTGCTTCAAAACATTTTTGCACTCTCTAACAAAATTTTTAACCCTTTTGTCTATTTCTAACCTGTTTTTTTTCTCATCTTCTAACCCTTATAAAGCCAATTTGGCTATTTTTGAAACCAGTTTTGCCCACTAGCAACCCGTTTGAAGCCATATTTTTCCTTTTCCAACCCAGGTTTTGCACAACTCTAACACTTCTGGGGGTTCATTTTTGGGTATTTTCTAACACTCTTTAAGCCATTTTGAACCCGCTTCAATTCATCTTGGGCATTTCTAAGCCAGGTTTGGCACTTCTTTAACCAATTTTAAGCCGGTTTTTGTC
>NW_022994417.1:0-53165 GCF_012275295.1 Melopsittacus undulatus | reverse complement strand
CCATTCTAATGCTAATTCATTAAAGAAAAGGAGTCAGAATCAGAACACTGTGCCACCATCATGGTCCTTTAAAGCTTTCTCATGAAGTTTCTTTGGTGACTACCTCACCTTCCAGGTGCCCTCACGTAATAGGTGAGGCTTGGAGATGTCACTGTGCCCTGTGGCAAAAACTCTTTCATAAACTAAAAGAGACAAGTAATTTTTGTAGGATATTTCCTTCTGCAGGAAACAGAAGGCCAGTATGTAGACCAGACTCACTTGCAGGGAGGTAGGCTGCCTCACTGGGGCCTGGGTTAAAGATGTGAATATACGCTTCCTACCCTCATACATCCTCAGATTATTACCCGTTATTGATTTTGCAGGTAAACAGCATTGAAACTGCAAGAAGAAGTCCAAGGGCAATAAAGAGAGAGACTTCAGGGCCTTGGAAAAACTGGTTAAGGGATCAGGAGCACAAGTAGTGTCCTCCTCTACCATCCCAGTTGCAAGGAATGGAAAAAGGAAGAAACAGAAAGATCCAGCAGATCAACACCTGCTCTGTTTGGTGTCACTGGCAGAATTTGGGGTTTTCTGATCACGGCACATATCAATTGACTGAGCCCAAAGAGTGTTGTTAAATGGAGTTAAGCCCATTTGGCAGCTGGTCACAAGTGCTGTTTCCCAGGACTCAGTATAGTGTCAGGTCTGTTTAATATCTTTATCAATGATCTTGATGGAGGGATTGAGTACATCCTCACTAAGTTCCCCTTTGATACCAAGTTGGGTGGGAGGATTGATCTGCTTGAGGGTAGGAAGCTCTAAAGAGGGATCTGGACAGGCTAGATCGATGGGCTGAGTCCAGTTGCATGCTGGTCAACAAGGATAAATGTCTTTAGGACCCCTCACTACAAGAAACTGGTGCTTGACCATATCCAAGGAAGGGCAACAAAGCTAGTGAAGCATCTGGAGAAGAAGTCTGATGAAGAATGGTTGAGGGAACTGGGGTAGTTTAGTCTGGAGAAAGGAGGAGACCTTAGTGCTCTCTAAAAATACCTGAAAGGAGATTCTAGCAAGGTGTGTGTCAGCCTCTTATCCCAAGAAAAAAAACAACAGGACAAGACAAAATACCCTAAAGTTGCTCCAGGGGAGGTCTGGATTAGATATTAGGAAAACTTTACCAGAAGGGTTGTGAAATATTGGAACAGGCTGCCCAGGGAAGTGGTGGAGTCACCATCCCTGGAGATATTTATAAGACGTGTAGATGTGGCCCTCAGGGACATGATTTATTCGTGGACTTGACAGTGCTGGGTTAATAGTTGGATTTCTTGATCCTAAAGGTCTTTTCCAACCTAAATGATTTTCTGATTTGATGATTTCTGTAAAAAATGTTGTAAATTTATGATTTTGAATGTAATTTAATCGTGGGTTTATACTGGGGATTGCTATGCTTTCATCTTCATTATAAGGTTCATAATACATATATATATAAATACATAACTTCGTTTTAGATTAAGAGAAAAAGCTATTGCTAGACAACTGAAAATTCCTTTGTTGTGTTTATGTTTGATCAAGATTATGATTTTATGTCTATGTTCTTAGGGTTGTAAACACTGGAGCACATTCATATGGAAGTTGGAGATCTGATTATACCAACTGTTAGGATTGTTATCTGAATGTTTAGAGATTGCACCATCTGTATACATTTCAGAAGTATTAGATTTCTTCCTGGATCATTATGAAAATATTTATGTTTACATATTAGACATTGTAACTGTCATAGCTGTTCTTTATTAATACTAAAAATAATAATGAGTTATGCCTTTCGTATATTTTGTGTAATATACTATGTGGAACTGATGCACTTACAATCAGTAATGTCTACTTATACTCCCCATCTAAAATAGTTATCTGTGCCATTTTCAAAATATGTTCATCTCCATAATACTTCTGTTAAGCATTATTAATTATAGCCTGCCACTGTTTTATAGAAGAACAAACAGCTTTTGCAAAGCTGGCTCTGTGTACATTTTTGAGAGCAGATTCACCAACTGACCACTTTATTCACAAGTAGCGATACAAGGGCCAGGTTTAGAGAGAGCCAGCTGCTGCACACAGTAGGAAAATCTCTAGTGCCTTCTGCATGGTAAAGTGCATCCAAAGGTACTGTTATCTGCAGTGACAGCAGATCCACCCCTGCAGCATGTGCCTGGGACATTTTCATATTTCTTGCCTGCCTTGGTGGTGACATCGCAGGACTAATATAATGCAAGCAAGAGACACCAAAATTCTTCTTAGAAGGGGCTGATTTACCATTTACAACGGAAGTGGGATTTTTAGTCAGTCCTCATTCTGATTGCTTACAGGACAAGTTAGATACCTGAACCCAGGTCTTCAGAGTATATGAGCATGTGGCATTGCTGTGACCAGGCAGCTCCGGTTCAATAAAGACTCTGTCATTGAACTGATACATTGCCTTGTATCACACAGGGAGTATGTGATAAAGTAGGGAATTAAATTATCTATTTCCATATCCCACAGTAATTCTACAGCTATTGGGCCTTCTATCCTATAGAACACCTAGCTGGTGTTCACAAAATTCTTAGAAGGCAAGTGTGTTTCTTATGTACACAGGTATTAGTCCTGAACCCAAAGGCTGCAGTGTTTAATGCAGACCATAAATGTGAATTTTCTGTTCAACTTGAAATTTAAGACATAGCACTGCAGAAGATCAAATCTTTGCAAGGCTTATCCAAATGACCCAGTAGGCTATTTTGCCATCTTGTCCCATAATTAACTATAGCAAGTAGTAATTAACAAGGGTGCTTTAAATCCTTAATTTAATGTTCTTTTAAAATAGATACAAGGTAAATGGAACCCTGGACAATCTGCCTGGCTTTCTCTTCTGTAGCATTTCAAAGGCACCTAGAAACTTGACTTCTAAGTACTACTAAGCATATTTAGACCCAAAGGGCATGAGATACATAAAAATTAGTCTGGCTGTAAGAGAAAATTAAAAAGGGCAGATTGGCAGCATTACACCAGAGAAGACAGTCTGTTCAGCATAAAAGAGGAATAAAATATGATACCAGGTTGGACTACCTCTTAGAACTCTTAGAGTTCAGATGACTTTAATAAGCTACTTTCTCTCTCATGCTTGTAGCCTTATCATGTACAGAATAAAAATATAATGTTCTTGTGTATAATTTATCCTGCCCCCACCTGTAGTTTCCTAATCTCTAGGAGAGATTAGGATGCTCTAAAGAGAGTTTTCAGAGATTGACTCCAATTCACAGGACTTTCAGAGATGCCAGAGCAAATGTAACTGCAGACATGTGAACAATAAAGCTGATATTAAGGAAAGTAGATAGTAAAGTGAACTACCAGTATAACTGATTGCCACCAAGTGTACTGAAACTAAGAATTCAGAAGCAAATGGAAGGCACTTGATGATTCATGAGTAATGTTTAAAAAGTAATTAAAACCAGACCCAAACCAAAATAATAATTGGAATTACTCAGAGTATATTCCCACTGAATGATGGGAACATGTGAATGTCTCTTGCTACATTATTTGATGGCAATAGGAGAAGGGTGAGACAGTACAATCAGGAGATGATGCTCATTGTGTAAGTGAGAGATAAGGACTACTGTGGCGTGAAATAAATTTCTTATACTTGCATAGCAGCGAGTGTTAGAACTACAGCCTTTTATCTCCTCTGCCTGGAGCTTTAAACAAAACTTAATGTTAATAGTGTAATTCCTTCCTGTGGTAAATTCTAGTATGTATATGTGTGAAATACTCTTTTTAAAAAAAAATTGTTCTTGTGTTTTTACTAATTGAGAAATATGAAGCAAGCTTAAATTAATTACACAATGGGACATAAGTGCCTAACAGTCTAGTAATCAGACTGGAAGTTATGAGATCTGCAGTATGTTCTATTTTTAATTACAGTGAACTAATACCAGGTTTTGGGGCTTTGGGATTATACTTACTTCTGCCCTTATTTGGGTCTGAATTGGGCAAATAGTGAAACAGTTTGAATTGGAGCAAAGAATATTAAATCTATTGGCATGTTTTCACAGTCAGAAGGCAATAATAAATATAAAAAAGTGTGAGCTTCTCCCATCGTGACAATTTCTTTAAAAATATGACCTATAGTGTGGCCAGCAGGCCAGCAGGGCAGTGATTGTCCCCTTGTACTCAGCATTGGCAAGGCTGTGATCAATCCTGGATCCTTTCACTACAAGAAAGACATTATAGTGCTGGAGCGAGTCCAAAGAAGGGCGACAGGGCTGGTGAAGGGTCTGGAGAACAAGTGTGATGAGGAATGGCTGAGGGAACTGGGGTTGTTTGGCCTGGAGTAAAGGAGGCTTGCGGGGGAGCCTTATTGCTGCCTACAACTGACTGAGAGGAGGTTGTAGTGATGGGGGGGTCAGTCCCTTCTCCCAAGTGGCAAGTGATAGCATGAGTGGGTGTGGCCTCAAGTTGTGCTAGGGGAGGCTTAGATTGGATATTAGGGAAAATTTCTTCCCCAAAAGGGCTGTCAAACCTTGGAACAGGCTTCCCAGGGAAGTGGTGGAGTCACCATCCCTGAAGAGATTTAAAGCAGTTACACATGTGGTGCTTAGGGACATGGTTTAGTGGTAGACTTGACAGTATTAGGTTAATGGTTGAATATGATGATCTCAGATGTTTTTTAACCTAAATGTTTCTGTGATTCTATGATTCTTGAGTGATAAGTCACAAAGCTGTAGCATGATCCACCAGGAAGCCTTTAAAGTTTAATGTATGGTATGATCTCAAGCTTTTCCTACTAGCACAGAGCAAGCCTGTCACTGCTAGCTCTGTGAGACCCACTGAGCATACATGTTATTTCTTTCTCACAACATAGGTTCTAAAGTCTTTTCCATCAAGAAATTTGCTGTGCATTTGGTTTTCTACTCAAGATTTTAAACAGTGATGAATTTGGCTGTCTTTTGAGTCAAACCAGCTGATTTAATTAATGAATCTATTAATCTGATATAAGTATACAAAGCTGAAGTAAAAATTCTTTGAAGATAGGGCAAAAGGATTAGCTAGACTAAACTCCTACCCTGAAACAGGATGGCAAACGTAGAGGTTGAAACTTACTGAATATTAAAATTTATTTGTACTTGTTGCCTTGTAAAAATTACTTCAGTTGCAAATGGCATTCACAGTAGTACAATTCTACAGGAGGAGTAAGACAATTTTATTGTACAAATTTTGAAACTTTCTGCATGTGCAAAGAAAAGCCAAATGTAGTTTTTAAAAGGAATTCATACAGATTTCTCAGCTAACGTTAGGGACTGTAGTGATAAGATAAGGGGTAATGGATTAAAACTTAAACAGGGGAAGTTTAGATTGGCTATAAGGAGGAAGTACTTTACTGTGAGGGTGGTGAGGCACTGGAATGGGTTGCCCAAGGAAGTTGTGAATGCTCCATCCCTGACGGCGTTCAAGGCTGGGCTGGACAGAGCCTTGGGTGACATGGTTTAGTGTGAGGTGTCCCTGCCCATGGCAGGGGGTTTGTAACTAGATGATCTTAAGGTCCTTTCCAACCCTAACTGTTCTATGATTCTATGATTCGATGATTCTGTGATTAGCTCCAGGTCTATAGTAGCTTGCTTCACTAGATAAGACGCAACCTTAATTTTCACACTACATATCCACTCAAGGAAGGAAGAAATTCTGTAACCCTGGCAAGCCACACAATTGTAGATTGTATTTAAAGGTCCCTCGTCTTTTTCTACTTTTCCAGCTCTACTGTTTGGGACTTTATTAGTCTATGTATTTATTAGTTTGTTAGTTTTTTACTTAAAGCATTGTAATTATTTACAGACTTTTGCATGCCCATGTTCTCAGGCTGTGATTACATTACTCTTGCATGCTTTTCTGTGACACATTGATACAGCACACTGCAAATAGGGAGAAATAATTAGGTCCTAAATCTGAATAATCTATTGAGCCATATTTTTAAACCCTGCAGCATCTACCTTCAAATTGAACCCCCTTACAAGCCTAAGTTTAGGCGTTCACTTAATTATTTTGCTGTATGGGAATGCTGATGAGCCACAGACACATTAGAGAAGGAAACTTTGCTGAAAGGTTTTAATAGTGCTTTCTCTGTGTCACAACTTCTCAAGATACTGCAACACCAATAGTGTAAACCAACATAAAAAAAAAAACCCAAAAAAACCAAAATCCCAGAAAACAGTTGAGGGCAAAAATAAATGTAGAAAAAAAAATCACTTTGAGCGATCTTTATTGATAAAAATGCTTTTAAAGTGCTAGATAAAAAAAAAAGAAAAGAAAAAAGTTGCAGTGACTAAAAATGGATTGCTTGCAAAAAGCTAAGCCAGCTCCAGATTCCTCTGAAAATCTACCAGGTGCTCTTTTAGATGTGCCAAGCACATCTCTGCTCTTTTTCCATTTACTCTTTCTATAGATTTTTTACAAAATTTGCTATATGTTATAAAGCATTAACTTCAAGGTTTTTTTTTCACGCTTGATTGATGCCACTGTCAAGATCCAAGCTTTTGGGTTGCCTCACCATTAGAAATCCATCCCTGCTGTCATTTTTTTATGAATTATATCAGGTCAGTATTGTACCTCATGCACAATTTTTAACCACTATTTTCAAGGGAATACGAGAGTTCTGAGGGAAGAACCTGATTATATTTCAGGTAGAACTGATATATGAGAATATTAATACTCAAATCTATGAAAAATTCAGACACTTCCCCAGGGCTGGGTGGAATTTAGATTTCAAGTGCAGAAATGCAGACCCTAATCCCATGTCTCTTAACAGTATGGTTTGGCACATGCTTCGTGTTCTCGTCCTGGGCAAGACCAGGTACATGTCAGTCTTTTATGTGGGCTGAAAAAGTTTGGCTTCTGACTCATTAAGAAACCTTTCCCAGAGAGTAGGCATTCCCATGTATAAAATACACAAATAAGAGACAATGTAAGAAATAATTTTTTTTTAATTACTTGAATAATTCTGCATTATAATATTTTACAAGTGTCCTGTTTTCATCTGGGATAGAGTTATTTTCTTCCTAGTAGTTCTGTTTTGGCTTCAATTTGAGAATAATGCTGATAACACACTTATGTTTTAGTTGTTGCTCAGAAGCGCTTACCCTGATCAAGGACTTTACAATCTCTCATACTCTGTCAGGGAGGAGGGTCACAGGAAGCTGGGAGAGAGCACAGCCAGGACAACTCATCTGAACTAGCCAAAGGGATATTCCACACCACAGCACACCATGCCCAGTATATATATTGGGGGGAGTTGGCTGGAATGGACCAGTCACTGTTTGGGGATGAGCTGGGCATTGGTCAGCAGGTGGTGAGCAACTGTATTATGCATCACTTTGTGTTTTATAAGTTTTCATTTCTCCCTTTTGTTGTTCCTTATTATTATTATCAGTATTGCTATTGTTAGCATCATTTCTATTATTACTATATTTTTCTTAAGTTCAATTATTAAACTGTTCTTATCTCAACCTGTGGGGTTTACATTCTTCTAATTGTCTTCCACATTCCCCTAGGGGGAATGAGAGGGAAAATGAGCAAGTAGCTGTGTGGTACTTAGTTCCCGCCTGAGTTTAAATCACAATGACAAGCAAAAAACCAAGGATTTAATAGGAAAGGAAAAGTTATCAACTAAAGTTCAAAATATAAGGTTTTTAGATAGTGGAATGTGTTTTACAGAACAATTTCTTCATTGTCACTTCTGCAGAAAGAGAAGACAGAGCATGTACAGAGTTTTAACTATAATTTCTTCAAATCCAAAAAACTTCCTGTGTGGAGGAAAAAAAAAAAAAAAAACAAAACCTTTTCCAGGTTCATGAACAGGTAATCAGATGATGCATGGCATTTACAGATACAAAATCCTTATACTTAACCAATATCTACTACAAAAAAGGTAAGAGAAATTGCAGATGCCCCATAAGTAGAAATGTTGAAAGTCAGACTTTGAGCAACATGATCTAGTGAAAACTGTCCCTGCATATGGCAGGAGGTTTGGACTAGATGATCTATGAATGTCCCTTCTAACCCATTCTATGACTCTATAGGATGGATTATTCTGTGTTATTCTTTAGTTCCCAAATCTACAACTTACCCCACTGATGGAGTAATCGTTGGAGCATCTCTTCTGTATGCCTGGGGGTAGACAGTGCTATGGAGTCTAGAGGAGTTTGCTGAAGATGTGCGAGGTCTTAACACTCTGCTGATCACACACTCTTAACAGCTCAGCAGCAGAGAAATGGCAGTGGTGCAGAAGCTGCTCTGGATGTCATACCATTTACTTTTTTTTTATTTTAGTTGGAGTTTATGTGGTATGATTCAGAAACAGAAATGTGTGTAAGATTGGAGATATTCTAGACAATTCATTGGTGCTGAATTGTGCTTAGGACTTGTAATAGCGCTGTGCCCTTCTGCAATGGCATCTGAAGGCCAGCAGGATACCAAACGCATTTCAAATGGAATCAGATACCTACCTCTAGAAAAGAGTATCCATGCCTAGTGCTTCACTAAGACAGCACTCCACAGCAGAGAATCATCCAATCAGTCATTCTTCCGTAGTTTTAAAACATCAACTTATTCTCTCATATCTGGTTTAACCTCATAATAAAAATAAAAATCCCTGATATTTCTTAATTGCTACAATATCCACTTAAATTATTTCCTAGCAAATCACACAGGAATTTCACTCTTTTTATTGATGCACACTGAGATTGAGAGAGCTTTATAAACACCAATATTTTCCCATGCAATCATATTACTATATGTATTTTGTATCTTATTTTTGCTATTACTAGCTGCATAGCTTGTTTGGAACAACTGACAGAGGATCTCAGTATTTAAAAGGCACTCACTTAGGGTATTTTGGGTACAGAATCCTGAAAAAAATGTATAAATAAATAAATCCTCTTATATCCACTGAACTCATTGCTTCTTTTGATTAGTGTGGTACATGTTTCTTAGCAAACATTCTCGTTCTTCTCTTTTAACACAAAACTACATTGTCTTTAAAGGAGAAAGGCATGGTTTTAGCTGCCCTTAAGGAAGTCTGTTTAAACTGTCGGAAAAACTGGAAAACAGCCATATTAAAGGAGATTTAAATTCGCATCCAAAGAAGGGAAGAAAAAAACTTTCCCTGACTGTAACACCACCCAATACTGAATCATACCCTGGCTAGACTGGATTCCATAGAGTGGATGGAAAAATTATATTTGAAAAGTAATCATTTGATCGTTGCTTCTGAGAGCTATCAACCATTCCCAAAGCACAATTAAAGATGCAGTTGTTGTTTTTGTACCATTGGCTTTGTGATCCAGTGCACAAAAGAGGTAAATAAAAGATGTGCAGGGTAGATAAAAGGCACAAAGTTCACAGATATCAGTTTAGAGTTAGAAAATGAAAAGTCAGACATCACAAAAATCTTCTTAAGCTATGAGGAAAATCATGGAATGGCACAATTTTCCCAGGAAAGCAACATCATCTTAAATGCAGCATGGAATTTGGTAGAGTGCACTTGTTTTTTTTTTTTTTTTTACTCTTACAGACATTAAAGAGGAACATTAGGCTCTTAAATGAAGCCTGGAAATGACACATAATCAAATAACAAATGTTTTTCTGAGCAGCTGGACTCTACCAGTGTTCTTCTATATGGCTGGATTTTTTTTCCCTAGTTTTTGATAACTGTACTGGAAAATTGATTTATTTTTTACTGTCTTAACAGTAAGAAAGAGTGGATCTGGTAATAAAAATCAGTTACATGTAAAAAATAAGTTTTGTACTGAAATAAGTGGAGCTATGCTAGTTTACCTCAACTGTTATAACTCTAGGAAGCCAGTACTGCATATAGGATAAAAGGCTGTGATTTGGCAACATCTAATCCTGCTACTAAATGGAATCATTGAAATGTAATACTGTAATATGTGTAACAGTGAAAGGCCTTGGATGTCCTGAAGCATTGAGCACAACTGATACGAAGTAATCATATCCTCACATCCAATTGACCCAACAGTCAATTGCTTCACTTCAAGCATCAGTTCTAGTTTTGATTTAACTTTGTCTTGCTTGAGCTTCCAGTCACTGGGATTCTTTACAATTTTTTTCCAGATCCTACATATTGTAATTTTCAAAGTACTTACTCTTTATATATATATATATATAATTTTTTTTTTTTTTACATAAATAGACTCTACCTGTATTGCAGGTTTTCATAACATTCTTGTGATGTCTGATGCCTTTCAATTTTCTGGCATATGTTTTTAAATGAAGACATTAGTGGCCTTTCATAAACAGTCCTGTCACCTCCAGATAGAAAGGGAAAAGGGTCTCCTTTTTTGCTTCTATCTTGCTTAAAGAGACAAAGTTTAGGTTTGCCCAGTTTGCTGCAGCTCTGTTTTGGGAATACACATTTAGTTGATGAATTATATTTTTTACAGTTATTTCATCTCCCTGATGATAAAGAAGATAATAATATAATAATAATTATAATAATTCCTTGCAATAACATCTCTGTTTCAGTATTATATATGTTCTTTGCTTTCAGATTTGAACTATTTGATTTAAAGAAACGCCACAGCAGGATAATAACACCAAATCCAAATAAATGCTCAATGAAAACAGTTTAAAGATAAAGAAATCTACTTTCAAACAAACATCTGGAATGAGATAGCTATGCATATGAACTTGGAGCAGTGGCCAGACCATTTTCTTTACCCTAACAAATTACAGGCAAAGCAGCCAAAGAAAGCTGTATGCAGCCATAGTATTGAGCAATCTTTCCCACATTATCTGAGAATTACTATTTCTGTATCTCCTCTGATGTGTCTAGGTGGGAAACATTTCTCTTGCCTGGATCATTGCAGCCCATTGCACCTGTCTCTGTAGGGAACATATGAATGAAGGCTTGCAAAGTCCTCCATCTATTAGCATTTGACAGGCCCTTCTACTACAAAATTCTCTGGTGGATGCTTTTGTACTAAAGTAAAAATGTTGAAGGGTTCACCGTGCCTTCCATTAAAAGTTCTTCGTTATACAACACACATTTGTTCTCCAGACAGCCTATTCATAAATGAGCTGGAAAAGAGAGTAATCTCTGAGGTAGGCGATGAAGTCTGCTGATAGTATGAAGTTATTCAAAATAAAAGACACTATGAAGAGATACATAGGGAACTTATGAGACTGAGTGGCTGTGCAATAAAATGAAAAATGAAATTCAGTGTAGATAAATGTGAAGTGATGCATATGAAAAGAAAGATACTTAGCTTCCTGTATAAAATGACAGGCTCTGAGGTGATCATTGATGCTGCATAAGTGATACTTGATGTTATGAGACAATGTGTTCAGTACCTGCCAGATGGCAAAACCAACAACTAGACAAACAAAAAGACCCAATAGATCAGATCCTGGGACTTACTGTGAAATTATTTGAGAACAAAACAGAAAACAAAACTTTCTACACCTTTGTAGTAAATGGTTTGCTCTTGAAGAATGGAAATGAACATCACAGGGAAATCTGCCTTCCTCTTCTAGTATTTATAACCAGGAAGCTGATTTCTGCACAACACATGCATCTGCAAATACCATTAAAACTAGTGAACATATAAAGAAGAAGTCACAATATCTATAAATTTAGTTACCTAACCAAAATTGTTGACTGGAGAATTCTTATTAGTCAGAACATTTACAGAAGCATAGTTAATCATGCTGCCAGATAACAAAGAAGCAGTAGCAACAGGATTAATTCCTTACTGGAACTGGAACCCTGGAATACACAACTGGGTGTTAATCAGATATTTCTTTTGGTATAGAGTGGTGTCTTTTTAGGACACTATTTATATTAAAAACATGAAAAACTTCCTGAAGATTGGCACAGATTAATTGCTAGAGAAGAAGAAAAGATAATAGAATGACACTAATGCAATGAAATGGCATTGTGCTGTCTTGTTTATTGCCTTAGTAAGTCAGAAATTTCTGGCAGGACAGAGTGAGGAACTGAATGAAAGATAATTTAAATACCCCCAAAGAGTTTAATGAATAGAGAAAGAACAGTCTTTCTGATTGCTTATATACATATGGCCTGTGGTGATGTACCAGCTCACTAGGAAAAGGGGAAAATAATTAATAATCAGTAAAAAGATATTAGGAAAGTGGAAACTAGATTATTTCTATTGCCAGAAGCTTCTAATGGACTGTCTTACATTGTCCTACAAAGAAGGAAATGCATCTGAGTGCAAGGGTATGAGAAAGGCAATCTAATTTCTTCCTTGGTTTACATGTTACCTGTCTTCACATCTTTCTTTTTCATTTGCTGCTTATCAATCTTATCTCCTTTCCTCTGTTCCTTCCCATCATTTTGGTTCCCATTTAGCCTCCATATCAAGGTCTACTACCAAATATATCTGCCAACATTCTCTCATAAGCCTGTATGTAATGAGTTGCAAGCAATGGGTCACAAACTGAAATAATGAAGAGGATTATTTTGTGCTACTGATGTTGTATATTAATTGAATTGTGAGATCTTAATTGGAAATGTTGGGAAATGGCTTATCCAGGGATAGATGGCTTTATCACCTTGTGGGTTTCACGTACCTTTTCTACTTCCTACCACAGTAGGGTAGAAAAAACTATGGGGAAAGGATAAGAAATTTTTGTGACTCAAGTTGCACCCAAGAAAGGTGTAGTAAAAGGGTGGACTTCTGTAAAGTGAGAATGATATTATTTCCAATGCACCACCTCTTCACGTTTTTTGTATTTATCTCAAAAGCTGTTTGGGATAAGACTTTCTTTTGTTAGAAGCTACAGACCATGACTACTAGCCTGATGCTCCTGTGTAAGGGAACAGATGCTAGGCAGCAGGCTGTGCAGGGTCCTCTCTGCCAAGATACATGGGAAAGGTGGGAACAGATAAGACCCACACCATGCACAGTAGCATACTTTGTCCTGTGTAAAGGGAAGAATGATTCTGGACTTGCTTGGTGCCTTAGGAGTAACATACACAAGCTGAGGGAAATGTTTGACATACACAAGACAATCCAAGAAACTTTGATCTGGGTAATCTAAATGGGGATGTTTGAAAAGAGATGATAGAAAAAAGGCACATTTTCTCAGACTGAAGGTACAGCTGAAAACCACTGACACTTCTTTCTTACATTTTCTGTAGATCTCTGTGTGTGGAATCTGGCTTCAAAAACCTGGAACAGATTCCTGGAAAGTTCTCTTAAGGCAAGGGCATGATAAGGGGAGAACAGTAAATTCGGCAAGTCTGACAAGCATTCTATTGCTTATTTTTGTTGACCTTTTCATTCACCTCACTGCTGTGTGAAAGCACATTTTTTTTCAGAATAAATCAGAGAGGAAATCTGTTCATATTAAAGTCCTAACATGTTCCCTTCCTGCTCAGATTTTTATCCTAACAAAAGGTGTTGCATCTTGGCACGACAACCCAGGGGAGCTATAAAGATGGAACTGATGTATTTTTGTTCTTTGGGACTCAGAGTCATGTTAGGGCAGAATACAGAAAAAAAGACAGAAATGCTTTGAAGGCTACTGTTTATATGTATTATCCAATAAATATCTCTCACAGACTCCACAGAGGAACAGGAATATTTAATGTTCTTATTCATCTTAATCAAAGGGGTCATCTGCCATTGAAGTACTGATCACTCTCCACTGATTCAATTGTCTGCCTATGACTTGCCTATAAATGTATCTGTATTGTGGTGAAAGGAGACAAATACCAGTCCCTGATGTTTTTTTTTGGTATACAAATGTTACAAAGTCGGTATGAGTGATGAATATCATATTAGGAGACCTGCAAAACCAGGCCTTGAGATTCTAAGACTGGGCACCACTAATTTACAGACACTTTTAACTTTCTGTGCCTAGAGATCCCATCTATACCTGTGGTACTGGCTTACTTTGAAAAATGGCTACAAATTCTGTGAGGTGGCTATAAAGTCTATGAAGTTGTATAATTTCGGCAATTACCACAGAACGACCAGGGAGGAATATATGTGCACTAGCTTTGGATCAGAAGAGTACCATGAAAAAAAACCTATTAGTAGGGCTGTGCACTGAGCAACATTATGTTATTGTTCTTTAATGTAATAAAATCCACTTTGTGCAGCCACTCTGTTTTCAGGATTTACTGAAAGAAAATCAATATAATTCAAAAATATATATAATGTTCAATATAATTATAATTTTTGAGATGGAATTTTTTGCTTAGCACAATACTGGGTCATCGTTAGTGCTAAAGTACAAAAGAAAATCAGCATGTCTAGGGGTGAGTTCATCCCATTCTGACACAGTTCCAAAACAGTTCAGATGATCACAGCCACCGGAGCATAGAATCTAGACTCTCATGGTAACTGTCAGCAATTTACAACTGAATTTAGAAGTCTAAATGTAGGAAAGCATTTCAGAAGTCTAAACATCCACGTAGAATCATATCTTGGACTTCCTGAGGCAGTGACATAGAGCTGCTGTGTATGACAAAGGATCTACGGGGGGGTCTCTGAAGTGGCCTCTGCAGATCATGACAGATACCTTAGGATATCTGATGTGCACTGCAGACCTCACTTCATGCTCATGAATTAATGTGTACAGAGAGTGTTCAGTTCCTAACAGATAAATCCTGAGTGCTATTTGGGAGGTTTTCACAGTGCCTGAGACCCCAAGGCAGAGCAGACAAGGGCAGTGCCACATTCCCACTAGCCATGCCCTGTCCTGGTGTAGTGGCTACAGTGCACATGAGGTTCCTCACAGTTCCTGAAGTGACACAGCAGAGCTTGTTTTCAGACCCCTGAAATCTTCTCTGTGCAGCCACGTGTGAGCAAACTGCCAATGCATGGAAACAGCAGATTTCTACATGTTACAGCCGGAATTAAAATAAGCATCTAGTGTGATGCGAGATGCCCTCGTGTATTGCTCCTGGCTGATGCATTTTTCTTTAAAAAGTGAAAATGCCTCAAAAGGAGTGTGTCCTGCAGGTCGAGTGAAGCTATTCCCTTTACCACACTCTGGTGAGACTCCAGCTGCACTCCTGTGGTCAGCTCTGGGGCACACAACACAAAATTGACATGTACTTGCTTGAGTGAGCCCATAGGAGGGCCAGAAAGATGCTCAGAGAGCTGGAGCACCTCTCCTATGGAGACAGACTGAGAGATCTGGATTGTTCAGTCTGGAGAAGGATCTGGGAAGACCTTATAACAGTCTTCCAATACCTAAAGGGTAATACAAGAAATCTGTAGAGGGACTTCTTTGCAAGGGCATGTAGTGACAGGACAAGAGGGAATGGTTTTAAATTGAAAAAGGTAGATTTAGATTAGACATTAGGAAGATATTCTTTACAATGAGGGTGATGAGACAGTGGCACAGGGTGCCCAGAGAAACTGTAGTTGCCCCATTCCTGGCAGTGTTCAAGGCAAGGTTGGACTGGGCTTGGGAGCAACCTGGTGTAGTGGAAGGTATTTCTGTCCATGGCAGGGGGATTGGAACTAGATGATCTTTAAGGTCCCTTCCAACACAAACCATTCTGTGATTCTGTGATTCTATGTTTCCTGGCAAAATCTTGGAGCAGATTCTCTTGGAAGGCATGCTAGGGCACATGAAAAACAAGGTGCTTGGTGACAGCCAACATGGTTTTACTTGGGGGAAATCCTGCCTGACCAATTTGGTGGCCTTCTATGACGGGGCTACAAAAGTGATGGACAGGGGTGCAGCACTTGATGTCATCTACCTGGACTTCTGTAAAGTGTTTGACACTGTCCAACATGACATCCTTGTCTCTAAATTGGAGAGACATCAATTTGATAGGTGGACCACTCGGTGGATAAAGAACTGGCTGGATGGCCACACTCAAAGAGTTGTGGGCAACGGTTCAATGTCCAGCTGGAGACCAGTAACGAGTGGTGTCCCTCAGGGATCAGTGTTGGGACCGGTCCTGTTTAACATCTTTGTTGGTGACATGGACAGTGGGATTGAGTGTGCCCTCAGCAAGTTTGCCGATGACACCAACCTATGTGGTTCCGTTGATACGCTGGAGGGAAGGAATGCCATCCAGAGGGATCTTGACACACTTGTGAGGTGGTCTGATGCCAACCTCATGAAATTTAACCATGCCAAGTGCAAGGTCCTACGCCTGGGTCGGAGCAATCCCAGGCACAGCTACAGGTTGGGCAAAAAGAAAATTCATAGTAGTCCTGCGGAGAAGGACTTAGGGGTGTTGGTCAATGAGAAAATGAACTTGAGCTGACAGTGTGCACTCACAGCCCAAAAAGCCCACCATATCCTGGGCTGCATCAAAAGGAGCATGATCAGGTTGAAGGAGGTGATCCTGCCCCTCTACTCTGCTCTTGTGCGACCCCACTTGGAGTATTGTGTTCAGTTCTGGTGTCCTCAACATAAAAAGGAGATGGAACTGTTGGAACAAGTCCAGAGGAGGCCACGAGGATGATCAGGGGACTGGAGCATCTCCTGTCTGAAGACAGGCTGAGAAAGTTGGGGCTGTTCAGCCTGGAGAAGAGAAGGCTGCGTGGAGACCTCATAGCAGCTTTCCAGTACTTGAAAGGAGCCTACAGGATTGCTGGTGAGGGTCTGTTCATTAGGGACTGTAGTGATAGGACAAGGGGTAATGGGTTGAAACTTAAACAACAGAGGTTTAGATTGGATATATGGAAGAAATTCTTTACTGTTAGGGTGATGAGGTGCTGGAATGGGTTGCCCAGGGAGGTAGTGAATGCTCCATCCCTGGAAGTGTTCAAGACCAGGTTGAATGAAGCCTTGGGTGATATGGTTTAGTGTGAGGTGTCCCTGCCCATGGCAGGGGGTTGGAACTAGATGATCTTGAGGTCCTTTCCAACCTTAACTATTCTATGATTCTATGATTCTATGATTCTATGAACAGTTCACAGATTTCCATGCTGTACAGCTTTGGATAGACTGATAATGGGTAAGATCTTTCAATATACAATAAGGGGGCCTACAAGGATGCTGGGGATGGACTCTTCATTAGGGACTGTAGTGACAGAACAAGGGGTAACGGGTTAAAACTTAAACTGGGGAAGTTTAGATTGGATATATGGAAGAAGTTTTTACTGTAAGGATGGGTTGCCCAGAGAAGTTATGAATGCTCCATCCCTGGCGGTGTTGAAGTCCAGGTTGGGCAGAGCCTTGGGTGACATGATTCAGTCTGAGGTGTCCATGCCCATGGCAGGGGGTTTGGCACTAGATGATCTTAAGGTCCTTTCTAACCCTAACTATCCTATGATTCTAAGAAGGTATTTTCAATTGAGATTATGTAAAATTTAGGCACCCTGGCTTCTTTCGGAAAGCTCGCTTATGCAGCTTTTTGTTTCTTCAGAATTTTTACTGTCTTGCAATTACTTTATTCCTGTCATTCAAGGTAGAAGAAAGATGGAGAAGGATGGCAGTTCTTAGGAGATCTACAAGAAGATTTTATGCTCTGGCACCTTTGGTAGTTTAGGCTAGAGAACCACAATGCTTTGTGTTCTTTTTATGAATACATACTGTTATTAACATCCCTCACCATGGTCAACGTGCACCTACATGCTCCATCTGGGTGAGCACCTATGAAGTCAAGCTGACTTTAGTCTTAACAGTGACCCAGCATGTAGGGAATCAGTAGGAAAGCTAGCTGGTGAGGTCAAAACAGAGAGTGTAACTGTGCTTCAGTTGACATGATTGAAACTCATCACACATTAATTTTAAAATGAGACTCTCATTTTGTGGAGAAGATAGGTTCCCATTTGTTTTTCTTATTTCTCCAGATGACATTTCATGGTGCTTAAGGGCAGTGTGTATTTTTTTTTCTTTTGGAACTGTAGAGTATCATACACTTTTGATGTATTCTTCACAAGCAACTGAGAAGATTGACTAGTATATGTAACTTCATCACAGAATAAGCTTTGAATAAGAAAAATTCTATTCTTGAGGTATTCAAGAGTTGGTTAGACAGAGCCTTGGCTGACCTGGCTTAGTGATGAGTTAGTCCCACGTTGGTGGAAGGTTGGTTAGAGACCCCCAGGTCTTGCCACTAACATTTCTATAGTAGATATATCTCTTAGAAGACTAAGTGAACAAAATCCTACCCTACCTCCCATATGAAGATAGGCTGAGAAAGTTGGGGCTGTTCAGCCTGGAGAAGAGAAGGCTGCATTGAGACCTTATAGCAGCCATCCAGTATCTGAAGGGGGGTTATAAGGACCCTGGAGAGGGACATTTCATTAGGGACTGTAGTGATAGGACAAGGGGTAACGGGTTAAAACTTAAACAGGGGAAGTTTAGATTGTATATAAGGAAGAAATTCTTTACTGTAAGGGTGGTGAGGCACTGGAATTGGTTTTCCAGGAAAGCTGTGAATGCTCCATCCCTGGTGGTGTTGAAGTCCAGGTTGGACAGAGCCTTGGGTGACCTGGTTTAGTGTGAAGTGTCCCTGGGCATGGCAGGGGTGATTGTAATTAGATGATCTTAAAGTCATTTCCAACCCTAACTATTCTATGATTCTACATTAGAATAGAATAATATTCTACATTAGAATCATAGAATATTTTTTTGGTATCTTATTGCTTGAGCTTTATAGTACAACTGAATTTCATTTTGGGGTCAGACTTTCTCTGTAATCTATTTTATGCTTTAGCACCTCAAATATGTGTGGTTTTTGGGATGCTGTTGCCTAGTTTGTTATGATTTAATTTGATGCAGAGCTGATGTAGTGGGAGATTGATTATATACTGTGGTGACATGGCATCCTTCTCTCCCTCCTGCTCTAAAACAGTGACTCATAGTTCTTCATCTGGAAAAAACTTGTAAAGAATTTAAAAACAGCTGTTTGAGAGTATCAACAACAACAAAGTATGTTTGTGTTTCTTTATTGCTAGCAGCTGGGTTTTATAAATTATTATTTATCAGTGCAAAAATACAAATTAATCTCTCCAAATATTTTTGGATGCTGGATGTCTCCAAAATTTATTGGTAAGAAACACATGATACAAATAACATACTAATCAATCCAATACAACCAACTATGGTAATTACTATACAGCAGCTAAAACTAGTATATTATCTACATATGGACAATTAAGTTTTTTTTTAAAAAGTAAAAATCCCAAGAAATATCCATCAGTTGTATTCTTTTAGTCTAGGGAAGTTAAAATAGAGGGTAAATATGATAGTCTTAATTATGGAAAGTATTGCAGCAAAGAGGCTGTAAATATGTTGATCACAATGGATTTGGGCAGAAGAAAATGAATGGGCAGAAACAACAATAAGAGATTTAGTTTAGGAAACAGAAAATGTTTGTAATGGTGAGGGAAGATGAACACTGATATAGATTTTTAAACAAAATAAATAAACATTGGTCAGGAGTGACACAGGCAGAAGTGGTCATGGCCTATGTGACTGGACTACATTACCTCCTTTTGGGAGTTATGTCATCATATGCCTAATGAGGGCCAGACATTGTGTGAGTATAGAGAATGTTCCTAGTGATAGTCTTTGTCAGTGTAGTTGCAATTTGTATTAATGGTGCCTTTACTTTAGAAGATCTCTAGTGAAGTGTCTGACAGAATTTCTGGTATTTCATAAACACTTTGGAAAGGAAGCAGTACAATTTGCAAAAGAGATTTATCAGAACATTTTGGCCAAAAAAGTCTGAAGAGCTTATGCTCTTTTGTATATGTTTATAAAAGCTGTACTCATTCTCTCACTGTCTGTAAGGATTTCAGTGATGAGGATCATCAAGCACTTCAAAAGCACTTTACATGTGATCTGAAACTTGTTGATGACAGTAGAATTTTTTCTATTTTTAATAGGCTTTATGCCAGGCTTTTTGTGTGCTCTTCAAAGAGTGACTCCTACTTGCTTACTGGGAATATACACACAGCATGACAAATACTACTTTTACCTTGGTCAGAGGAAGTGTTTTCCAATTCCACAATCAGTTGCTTGTATCTGACACCATGTTCAGCGCATGGGCTGTGCTTAGAAAATCTGTGATATATCTGTTGAGTCAGATCTGTCTGTCTTACTGACTGCAAGAGACTTTGATTATTTATGCCTGTTAACAGATCATCATACAGCTTATGCAAAGACAAGCCGTGTTATCAAAACACTGTTAACCACACAAAAAAAACACTGAAAACCTTTATTTTGCTTAAATGCATATCAGACTGAAGTGATGGTGATATTTTTCCAAGACATATTTCAGAGTACACTTACCTCTGTCTGACATAGACAAGTCTCTTAAAAAGCACAAAAAGGATTTTACAAACTTGACTGCTGTTGAACCTATTAACATCTGTTACACTGAGAGTAACAGATCAGGAGTTTACAAACATGTAAGTGCTTTTCAAAAACTTTGTGTGTTTTTTTTTGAGATTGCTACACAAATGAACATTTATTCTCACATTTTTTCCCCCTCTCTTCTCCATACCTCTCAGCTGTGTGTGCCTTTCTGCATTTCTCCCCTCACCCCCTCCTGCAAATGCAGCTATTTGCTGAACTGCTGAACTTGATAAAGTAGGAACATCTGCTCTATTTGCATTATCAAAAAAACCCCATAGGAAGTAAGAATTACATTAGGACAGAATACCAATGTCCAGACAGAATACCAGCGTCCAGACAGAGTATCAGTGTAACTCAACAGTGCTTTCGCAGGAGTATTGGAGAACTATGAGAATAATTATTGTTGGAGAACGTATAAACATGAATTTGAAGGTAGACGTTTTCACATTGTATTTAGCACTTTCAATACTCTGCAGTCCAATTTTTAGGTTCTTTGTTGGTAACTTTTCTGAGAAAAACAGGAAAATTTGGCAAAATTATAAATTTTCAATTAGCATTCTTGCCCAAAGCCACATTTATCTCACACATCCTGGCTGTGAAAGTGAGCAAGCAGAGTGTGCTTTGAAACTTGGCAGGTTGTTTTTCAGCAAAATCCAAGGTTGTCTGCAGGGGGTAAACCCCAGGGTGAAAACTGCCTATTAGTTCCTGAGGGCTCAACCTTTAACACTAGTGGTCATAGCTTGAGTGTTTAACAGCTCCTTCCCTCAGGGAGCCCTGATTGTAGGTGCCGCCAGAGCTCTGATTGTCTGCCTTCCTGATGCTTGCTCTTGAGTAAAGCTGGACACCTGTGCTTACTGTTAAATTCCAATTTCAAGGAGGTGATGACAGGATGTTACTCATGATTTCAAAACAAACATTGGTATGGCAATACTTTCAATGTGTATCAGTGATGCAGAAAAGAAGCAAAAATAAGAGGCTATGAGTGACAGATTTACTTTTTTGGCCACAAAAGTAGTGAGTCTGGGATTAACTTCCATGAGAGATGATGTGGTTTTTTTTCCCAGTTAATATTCTTCTTGCTGGATGTGTTTCTTTTGGATAAGTAATTGGAAGAATTATGGGAAACATTACAGAGGAGGTTAGATTAGGTAGTTATGGTTTGTTTTGGTTTTAACTCTATTCATGTAATGCATGCTTATTTACTGAATGCCTCAGAAGTCTGCTTGTCAATGCTTCTGATAAATATCCAAAAGCTTTTTGTAAATTGGAATATTTTCTACATTTTACCAATACATCAAATACAGACCCAGTTTCTTTTGAAAAATTCCCAGCAGATGAGGTAGGTGAGTGAATTGAGGTATCTGGAATTGAAGCAGCTGTACCTCACCTGTACAGCTCCTTTTGCTGGAATCACATTAAAAACTGCTTTGGGAATTCTAAACTATCTCAAATATAATATAAGGGTCAGAATTTTTTTCTTGGGGGAATGTGTCTGAATGCTTACATTTCAGTAAAAGCTACCCCTGCAGTTACAAGTGTTTTCCAAACAGTTAGTCTTAAATTTTCTTAACTGCAGTGTGAACTTAGTGTGTATAGATTTACACTTGACAAACAATTGATGGTATGCTTCTTTATGCCATCAGTTTATGGAGCTGCACTACGAACTGTTACTTGCTTACCACATTTGTCTTTATTCTAGACAGATTATACTTAGGTTGCTTCCCCCCTTCAACCACTTGCATCCCATTTTCAAGTTTCTTTGGCATTTCTCTTCCTAAAATTGCTGGTAGCGTTCAAAGTCTAGGAGCAAGTGTAGTGTTTGAATCATTGCTTAATGAGGAGCCGATAGTCATATGATTTATCACTGTTGCAGTCACACTGAAGGTAAATTCTTCCAACAGTAATGCCAATGAGAGTGAAATACACTTAAATAATCCTTTGATATTTACCAGAACTATGCTCAGCCTCTAAATACTGGGGAGGCTGTACCTCAATATCTAGTAGAATGTGTGTCAAAGTGGACAACTGGTTTCACAAAATTAGCTGAAGTATTAAATCACAGCCTGTTGTTTTCCTTCATAGGTCTCTCCTTAGCTTCATGTCTTAGTCATTCACATATAATTGAATTTTTTTTATACTTTTTTTCACTGAAGTCTACAATATGATGTAGATGCTTTGTAAACAGCAGGCGGGTGCTTTTGAACTGATGTTCTTTTGCCTTTATTCTACAACATGAAGAGGCTTATTTGGTTTCTGCTGTGCCATAAAATTACAGAGTTTTGATAAGTTAAGCATCCAGTTACTTCTGATGAGTGCTTGCAATGAGTTGCACTAAGGTAGTTTGGGAACTGATATTATGTGCTCACCATCCAGTCAAAACTCATTCTTTTTTTGAGTGCATTTAACTTGCCATTCAGACTAGATTATTGGACATGATTTTACCAAGCACTTTACAGAGAATAATGATGGGACCACTGTTAAACCCATGATCTGCTAAGGAATAAGGTCTGAGCTGAAAGTCTATGGGGGAATAACACATAGAATATATTAATCTTTAACAGCTGCAGTGAGTTGTCCTGTTCAGTATATTTTGATACCTTGCTACAGTGATACAGCAAAGTTAGAACAGCAGTAGCTGGAAATGTTCAGATGCTTCTGTTTAGGTCTGAAGAGCTCACCAAATTCTATTGCAGCAGGAGATCACTAGATTATTTTTCCAGTGTTTTTCCAAATGTCTCAGAAAAGGGCCAGTAAAACATTAGCAGCCTTTTGGAGAATTCATCTATGGGGTCTACATAGCTCTGCTGGTACCACAGAGGAAGTTACTGTGTTATTGGATCCCAGCAGTGCACAGAACAGACAGAATCCTATTATTTCCTGTTGCTGTCAACTTGCAGCAGTGTAGCAGTGCTGACAGGCTACTACAGAGAGCAGAGAGTTGTTGGTAAGCCTGTCTGATTTTCTTATACTATGTGCAACATGGCTGAGTGATCTGAGCCCTTTTGTACACTGTGAATAATTCCAGCCAGTCTCCCATATGGGCTAGAATGTAAAGGTCCATCTCAAAGGACAAGATGTAGTTGAAGTGGGAATGATTGCAATTGAAAAAGGAGGTTTCAATGTATATGACTTGATTGGGATGTTGTGACCTGGAGGCTGGGTTTTACTGGCTTTTGGTAAATATGCCTGCTGAGGTCACTGAGGGCACAAATGAGTATTAACAGAAAGAGAGGGCAGGAGACCAGAACTCACCTCTGCTGAAAGCAAGGGTGCATTCCAATGTTACCTCTGCAGAGGATTCCATTTCCTCACTGTACATTGCTGCAATTGCTGGGGGCACAGCATTCCCTTGCTGCACTCTTGCACCGTGTAACATCTCTGAGTTTTGCCTGTACTAGAGACATTTTTCTTCCTGGTGGCTGTCATGGTTTAAGCCCAGCTGGAAACTCAGAACCTTGCAGCTGCTCATTCATTCCCCCCTTTCTTCCTCCCCCCTCTCCCAGAGGGATGGGGAGGAGAATTGAAAGAATGCGACTCCCACAGGTTGAAATAAGAACAGTCCAGTAACTAAGGTAAAACACAAACCACTACTGCTGCCACCAATCATAATAATGACAAGGGAAATAACAAGGGAGAGAATACAACTACTCACCACCAGCCTGACCCGAGCAGTGATCTAACCCTTCTGGGTAACTGCCCCCAGTTTCTATACTGGGCATGACGTGCTGTGATATGGAATACCTCTTTGGCTAGTTTGGGTCAGGTGTCCTGTCTCTGCTTGCTCCTAGCCTCCTCTCTTCCCTGGCAGAGCATGAGACTCAGAAAGTGCTTGCTCAGAGTATACATTACTGAGCAACAACTAAAACCATTGGTGTTATTACTGCTGTTCCCAGGCTGCAAGTCAAAAACACAGCACTGCACCAGCTACTAAAGAGAAAAATGACTGCTACTGCTGAACCCAGGACAGTGGTTAACACTCTGGTTACTGAGTTTGAGCACCAGGTTGACCACTTAAGTCTACGATGTGTCACTTGATGACATGGGCTTTTCTGATTCTGCCAAGCAGGGCTTCCCTCCGTCCATGCCTATTGTCCGGCAGATACACAGCAGATGCCTCTTACTAGGTGCTCTTGTGATGGGTCATTTCTGTTAACATGCTTCTCTGGCACATCTTTGACCTTATGATAGTGTGAATTTTTAAGACTGTAATCATGTCAAAAGACTGATGTTGCTTCAGGACAAAACAGTGGAAAGAGTGGGGTCAGGGTGAAAGCTTTTATTCCAGTATAAATAACTGAAATAACAGAGGCACTGCCAAGTCTTGAGAAAGGTTTTCTCTTTGCATATGTGTTTCCTTTTCTTTTTAATGAAATGTGCTCTGTTTCCAAATTCCCACTTCTGTCATGGAAGTGTTAGAATTGACTGAACTCCGTGTTAACCTCTTGAAACATTAGCTATCCTCTAGCACTGATTTTAATATCTTATTAGTGTAAAAGGAAGTGTTGCTAGACTGATGGGACATAAACATGATTCATATTCAAAAATAATGTATTCCTCTAAGTCTAGTTGTTAACTCTCTCTGGATAAAAAGGCAAAGTGCAGCCATTAAAAGGCAGAAACCAGCAAAACACAGCCAAGGGTTTCTGACCTGAGTGATAATGCAGGCAAACTCATCACTGAAGGTGATCAGATTGTTTTACAGATGTTAAGTGGATGCACTTCTATGGGATTATGTAGAGCTCCTTTGATTTACAGCTGCCAAGAATCTAATCCCAAATGTTTTAGTGGTTTGGTATACAGTTGGGAGAAGAGAAAACTACTGTCCATCATTTAGTTTCTTTGAACGTTTGAACCAGTCATGTGTTTACTGATGTCTCCAGCTCACACTGCAACTCCAAAGGAAAAACTGTGGAAGTACCAAAACCAGCGAGGTTGAGTCTTAAAAATGAGGTGTTGGAGATGGGTTTGAATTTGAACTATTTGCTCTGTCTGTTTCTTCTGCAACCAGGTCATTCCTGAGTATATCTGATTCAGAAGTCCCTTTGGCAGAAGTATCATGTAGCTGCTTTTAAGACAACATTGCCTGTAACCACTGATGAGCTAATCACTAACTATCCATCCAGAGTTGGTGTAAAACAGTTTGTTTGCATTGCTGTCTGCTGAAAGCTGGCTGAGTAACCTGATTACTTGCCTAATGCATTTGTCTATCTCTTTTATTAATTCTGTCATTGTTTGACTCCAGAACCTGCCTACTAATGTTTGCTCTGGTAATTTGGAGGAGGTTTTCATATATTCAGCACCTCCTTTGATGTTTTGAGGCAACTGGGGAAAAAAAGCTGGCCTGCAGGGCTGAGCTCTAGGTGCCTCTGAAATAGGAATAGGTTTGTATTATCACTATGCTAGCAAGATGTACTTAAGAATATTTCTGTCTTGCAGGTACTCAGTAGCATTAATTTAATTTCAGTAGTAGTTAATTCAGAAATAATTACCTTCATTTTTTTGCTAATTGCTATGCTTCAGTTTAGAAATTACTGATTTGGAGGTTTACCTGCATTTGGGCCATTGGCCTTGCTTAAATTGTTCTTTCCTGATTTCTAGTGCAGTGGTTCAACCAGGAACTGACACTGTTAAAAGAGAGATCAGTTTTCAGCTACTTGAGGGGATACCTGGAAGTAAGAATAATGTTAGTCTATTGGAATAGTCCTATAATTTCGAAGTAATTCCTCTAGTGCCATTGTATAGTGGGTTTTTAATAAGTTGTCATTATCAATTTAATACTCTTGTCTGTATCTGTTCCTGAAAAAATACCTTGTTTCTCAAAGAGCTTGGTTACTGTTTCCATTCCTTCCTACTGTTCTCACCTTTGCTATCATTTTTGCACACTTTTTAATTTGTTTGTTTAAAACCACTGAATGCATATGTGTTTTAAAATCTTCTGATTGTTGTCTGGAGACATGACAAATAAAGATGGTTTCCAAACGAAGTTACAAAGTGCATTAACATAATGGTCGTATCGTGCCTACATTTATTTCCCCAGCAGTTGTGTTCCCTCCAAAATGTGAGTTGTGCAGATAAAGAGAGCTTATAGTAGATAGGTGAAATTAAATTTTCTCTAAGAAGTTCAGACTCAGCTTAGAAAATGTAGTTGTAAACAGAATGGTGGAGATACTGTTGCAATTGATTGTTATGGTGTTAGCCTAGGTGATCGAGCTGACTGTGCTATGTAATTAATACATTGCAATGAATCCAGTGGGTGATATTACTTAATAGAAGGAAGTTGTGCTAACCATCATTATCAATACTGCATGATTTTTCAATTTCAGATTGTGGTTAACTGATTTGACATTAAATTCCTTTTACTTTTGCCCTGCACTGCAGAGATGAATTATTTTGTGGCCAGATATTAACACAATATCGATCTATAAGTCAAATCTGTCTATCCACATTTTACATGCCTTTTTGCTTACTATATGGCCAAGTAAATTAAACCAATCTGCTACTGTAAGCTTCTATTTCAATATAAATATCTCCTTTTATCCTAAGCTCTTTATCAGAGTTTTAACAGTGAATTCTGTTCTCAGTTTTTCCCGGCTGTTCAGATTCACTGGTTCTAGAATCCTTCATGCCAGACAGTATCTGCATCAGTAGGATCAGAATAATTTAGGAGCTTTGAAAATGCTACTGTCATTTATTCTAGGAGACAGCTGTCTTAGAATGACCAGGAAAGGCCAAAGTAGTTTGCATTTATTGGCAAGCTATCGCTTGTGTTAGTACTGACTTTAAATTTCACTGCAAAGATGAGAAAGTAAATATTATTTTGGAAACTTGAGCCAGTAGAGATTGTTGAGGAAGATTTTCTTTATTTAGAACAAAATAAACCAAGTGTTAATACTGAATAGTCCTCAAAAAAGGCTAATGCTTTAAAAGGCTGGAATTCATAAGCTGGAACAATGAAAGTCTGTAAGTAATATCCTCAAAATGGTCTAGGGACAAATTTGGCCACAACATGCATATATTTACCTAATTGAAGTATCCTATTTAAAGAACACAAAGAACAAGATGCTGGTATAAAAAGCTATCAAACTGTAACCATCTTGGGAAAAATACAAGGTTTGTCTTTAAGTCAGAAAAGTAACAGAACCAAATATGAATCTGTAAAGATCCAGTTGGTATGTCTTGTGCTTTGCCAAAGAGGTTTGAGAAACCAGCCCTACTTCTGCTTAGAGAAGGAGAATTTGTGTTTAGATCCACAGCAGGCTCATGCAAGTGACAAATGTCACCAGGGAAACTCAGTACATATATATATATATATACACACATAAAAGACCAGTGGTAGTTTTCAGTCATGCTGTGACACCCACAAAGGGATAGTTTCTCCACAAGTTTAGCTGAGTTGACTCTTGCCGCCCGTACTTCTATCATCTACAGCCATACTTTTTCTGGAAATATGTGCCTGCTTCCCCACAAAAGAAGGAAAACATGGCACAGTGGTTACAAGCTGTTTAAACCTGAAAGCTCAAAGGCTACATATTCAACTGTCAAAAAAATGTGTTTTTCTGTGAGGTCATTGCTCACATGATTTGCTTCACTATGAAAAAGTGAAGACGCAATTGATTTTTATGTAGGTTGACATTTTAAGCAAGCTTTACCTTGTGTAGTTGTGGTATTGAGAAGTCTGTCTTTGTTTCCTTTTTGTTTCCCTAAGAATTTGGAGAAAGCATTTTCTGAGACCCTGATCAGCTGTACTGCTTAATTTTCTGTTCTTTCCTTTGGTCAGTTTTGTAATATTTCAATGACTTTGCTCCTAGATAAATAGACAAGACTGGCCCTAGAAAATGTTCAGATGAACTGGCTAGAGCCATTGCCCTCAGGGTCTGAACCAGTGCCTGGACTTTTTCAGCTGGGCACTAGATACAGACAGAAAGAATAAGTTATTTACCTTATCCGAATCTATGGCAGAGCAGAGCTGGATGCTGACCTCTTATCTCTGGGAGAAGCACACCAACTAGCAGCCTACTGTATTCCTCCACCCTCTGCATGAGCATCACAAATATTCATCACATTGTGCACTGTCGTGGGTCTGTTTAGCCATTCCTAGGAACAGCAGTAATAACAGCAGTGCAATGTAATCCAGTGTCAGATGAACCTTGTCTTGTTGAATCATGCTTTCCTCTTACTTTGGAATAAAACATGGCATTACATGTCCTACTGCAATTTAATAATAAAAAAGGTTATATTTTCAATGTTTGGAAGCCTTTGCAAAGATGCGTCTTTACAGAAAATATTACAGGCAACAGCTACTCTGCATGGACAGTACCTTAGTTTGTTGAGTAGTTCCTTTGGTTCTTTTATACTACTCTAATGAAAAATCAGCTTGTGCTACCAGTGGTTTTGTAGAAAATTGGGTATAGTGGCAAGGGCAGAGGTTGAAATGAGGCATTTTAAGGCCTGGTCTCCTGTCTTTACACAAATACAGTTAAGAGTTCCCACATGGTTAACAACTATTGCATAAACATGAAAATATCCCAAGTACTAAAATGAACATTATATTTCTCTTTAATATGTACTTGTTTTCATGACTGAGAAAATCAAGCAAAGGTATTTCATATGAATCTGAGGTAGAGTAAGTAACTCCCGAGCAAAAAAAATACGACGAAGCATTATTCTTTACTAAGTTTGTGCTTTCCATCACTCAAGTCTGAAAGTAAATTTTCAGTTTATTTGTAAACCAGTTTGTTAAGGTTTAGATTAAGTACATCTGTTGCTTCATTTTTTTCCTTTCATTAGTTTTATCCATCTGGCCAGTCTAAAAAGAAGAGCTCTAGACAAGCCCCTGGACTTTGAGGGATAGTTATATGACTCCTAGATAACTTATTGGTTCTTCTGTGTCCTCTCTGTTTGTCCTCTACCATACATTAGCTTCAGAAAACAATAAATCAAAAGATGCTTGCAACAAAACTAAATGTTGTTTGTTTGTTTGTTTTCCTCCGGTATTTTTTACCCTGGCTTCTTAGGGCTTCATTTTCTTCATTTTATTATTTTTTATTTTCTTTTTTTTTCCTGTGGGAACTAGGTAACTCTTTTTACTCTTTACTGTCAAAAATCCCATTCTGATCTTAGTCTTGAATTCAGAAACAAGTTAATCTTTCTACAGGTAAAACAGAAGCTGTTGTTATACATGCTATGTCTTTGCTCAACATTTGTTGCTTTCTGATCACTCTGATAATCTCTGGGATTATAAACTGAACAGGTTTTTTTACAACAAATGTTTTTAAGTGTCTAGAATACAACGGTGCAAGTGTTGGTCATCATCCTTCCAGCTGTATGCCACAACATCCTGCTTTACTTTCCCTGAGATAGAAAAAAGAGAAAATGTTCAGTGAGGCATTTTCAAGCCATTCGCTACAAGTTTGGAAACCTTATTACCCACTGTGAAAACATGTTGCATCAGAATTGATTCTATTCTATCTAAACAAGCCACTACAGTTAACTGTGGGATAACAGATACAACCCTTAAATCTTTTGAAGTGGGAATGTGCGAGTGTCCTGTACACTCTTAGAGTGAGAAATACCTGGTTAATAACTTCATTAGAAGGAATCTGGCTGTGGCTTAGCAGTGTCTGAGCAAAGAAAGTAAAAATAGTTCCCATGTTGATTATTATTTCTCCTGCCTACATGATAACTACTTCTGATGTCCTGTTGTGACATATCAGGAATAGGATGTTACAAATAGTATTCTGAGTAAGAGAAACTAAAGAAACTTGGCTTTGTGTAGATTTGTGTCCCATTGCACTTAGTGTCCCATAAAATCTGAGACCCAAGTGAAGCTTTCCCATAGTTAATAAGTTGGGGGAAAAGGGAGAGAAGAGGAAATTCATTGCCTTTATGTTCTCTAACATCTATGACATCTCTAGCTCATGCAGCACCATAGTGTTTACTTAGGATGTTTAAAAAGAAAGCAGAGGTGCTTTGTCCTCTGCTTTATCATCTGCTTGATCACTGCTACAAGTGTTGTAGGCACAGAATCTTTCAAGATTTCTGCCTTTACATCAAACGTGGTTGAAATTAGTCAGTGATCTGAAAAACTGTTGGAATGAAAAGGCAGAAACAGACAAATACAAACAATGCAATTGTCCCAGAGGGGCTTACCTGCCATGGCAGTCAGTGTTACAGCACTGAGGAGTTAGGGGCCCAGCTTCAAGAGTGTAATTCATACAAAGCTGAAGCACAGTGAATGAGGACAGGTGGATGAGAAGAATGAGGTTTGCAACAGTGGATAGACTAAGCAGGGAATGGCTAAACCCGCAAATAAGTAGTGTCAAAGAGAAGGCTTTATCCAATAAATCACCTTTCTCCTGGATTTCCATGCCAGGAGCATAAGTGTAAAAAGCTCAGCACACAGTAGGGGAAAACAAGTTACTGCCTTCTTTTGCAGAAGAGCTTTGCAATTGGAACATCCTCTGACAATCAATATGTACGATCGATACACAGGTTGCAGTTCTTGGATTGTTCTAAATCTCCTGCTTCACAGTAAGGGGTCAAGCAAAAACATTGTGCTGAGGTGGAGAGAATCCTAAGCTAACTTTGGAAAAAGATACCTACATCATTCAGCTGGGAAGCTGTTGTTTGCACTGTAAGAAAAGCGTCTGTCAGCTTGGTTGCTGTCAGCTGTTTCCTGCCTTCAGTAGTAGAACATCACTTTCAGAAAGCTTAGTTTCCTGATAAGACATATAGAAATAAGCAGTATCTGTAGGAGACATGGGAAAAGTTGTCAAGCTCTTCTCCGCATAAGCCCTTAATGCCTATACTCTGGACAACTTAGTGATACTTTAGATTTTGTGCTAGTTTTCTGAAAAAAAACATTTTATCTAGTGAATGAGACTGAAGGAAGAAAAAAGTGACTATTCTTAGTCCCTTTGAAGAACAAAAAAAATACCTTTCATGTGAAAGGAAAAAAAAAAAAGGACTCTAGTTCTTCATCTGTAAAACTGCACAAATTCAGACTTCAAAAAGCTAAAGATATTAGAAAATGCACTGAAGTTATTAAATTAGCCAAAATTGTGTGTCTTTAAAGGATGCAGTTGCTGATAAAAATCTAAACTTTCAAAGTGTCTTGCCTGTGTGTTTGCTACAGCCCTTTGCTTGTACTATTTCTCCTTGATGCTTCAGGCCATTTTATTATTCTTACTGACTACTTTAGTTCTAATGGGATTCAGTGACAGAGTTTCTGGGGTAACATGGTTCTGCTGCAAAGAGCATCTATGATCACAAGAACTTGCAGTCAGATGAGCCCGCTGCCCCTTAAGGTTAAGGCCTACAGCTAGATACCTGTAGTTTTGTCACTCTTGAAGAGTAAGTATTAAGAGATATTGTCCAAAATCATAGAATCAAAAGCACAGTCAGGAGTACTAACTTTGTCTCCTAGATCTAAGTACCATTCACTAACTGTAACTCGAGCTAAAATTCGATATTATATATCAGGTTTAGTTAATCTAGTTGGTAGTTGTGGTTAAACATAGGGTAGTTAACATAAATATTTTTGGCAGAACTCTGTAAAGGACTGTACAAGCATAGAATATTGCACAACATATGTTTAACCACCCCTAAGAATACATTCAATATTGTGAATGTTAGGCACAGACAGTATACACATACCGAACTAGTCAAGGAAATAATACCTGACTAATAGTATTGCCATGGAAATCTTTTCATAATTCTGACTTCAGACAGAAAAATAACATCAGTGTTAGAAACATGAAGTCAACATTTACTTTAGCTTCTTAGCTTTGGAAAGTGTTTATAAGATGATGAAAGATAGCATCTTCGTGGGACTTTAATGAAACCAGAACCATTTATTCTGTCAAAACTAGAGAACTAGAGTAGTATATCTTTGATGTGGGAGCTTAAGAAGACTATTTAAGGGGAAATATTTTTGTTAGACCAGTCTAATCTTTCAATTATTAGTGTCTACTGTGATGGGGTTTACTGAGAACAGTGGTCTACTAAAAACCAGGCTGAAACCATCAACTCATTTTTGAAGCTTTGTATCCAGCTTTTAAGTGTTCACAACTTACTGATATTCATATCTTGGCTGAACTGGTTATTGAGAACCAAAAATTTGTTAGTCACTCAGCTATAAATTCCTAGGAAAGATATGATGCCTCACACTCTACTGTGTGATAAATTTAGCTTGAAAAATTCCTACTTTCAACTTCATAAAAGGCATACAGGGATTTACCAGAGACAACTGAAGAACTGAGACTTAATAGTGAGGATGAAGGCAGATCAACATGATAACAACTGAACACACATTGCTTATCACGTGGTCTTCCAACTCCCAGTCTTCTTTCAGAAGTTTGGTAGAGTACTCAAGTAAGTGAGTTCAGTTCTCTTTAACATGTAATGCATTCAATTTAGATTGTTTCCATGTGGCTGTTATCACTTTGTATTTTTAGAGTTACTGCTGTCATCTTTAAACTTCATGAAGTAAAGAATGAAAACAAAAAGCTGCTGGCACTGTCATGTGTGCTTGTATTGCATCCAGGCCTATCTGCAAACCTGGTGGTAGAAAGTCATCTAAAACTAATCAGCAGTAAATTTACTCTACAGGATATTTTGTGCCATTTCAAATTGACATGGTACATAAAATTGTTATTGATGTTATCTGTTGTATTTTTAGAGCCTTATGCATTTTTAATAAGGATTCATTCATTGAATAAATCTGCACCTAAGTAATTGTGTGATTTCTGCAAATATGATCATGAGTCATTCTGATGCATGGTCTGTTTGGAGAAGTGGGAACCACACTTATGATAGTGTCATGGATGGGTAGAATATGAATGGATATAATCAGGTTATCAGTTTCTCTTAAATATTTTTACAGGCTGGTTGATCATTCATAAACCCAAAGGTGATTTTGCCAGTGTGACAATCTTTTTGGTAAGAAAGTCTGCCCCAGTATGTATGCTGCAGCCTAATAGAGCCTTGTACAGATAAATTTTCCATTTCTTGCTGACAGCAATTTCAGGCATCTCAGAACAGCACATGCTAACTGTAGGCAATAAATAAGTAAATAAAATAAAATTCATTTTTGCTCTGTAATCCTTCAGAAGCAAAGTTAATTTTGATTCACGGATGTTTTCTACTGTATATTATACTCATTTTTCATTCTGAAGTACTTTCCCTTTGTGCTTACTCTCGGGTAATGCAGTCCAGAAGGACAGTGTGGTGAGCTTTAATATCATCCATATATGAGCTTTGGCAAAAGGGGAGACATAAAAAGAAAAGCCAGATGTAAAATGATTTCTTTTCCATTTTGAAAACAAAGTGATAGCCGACAATTCTTTATGGGTTATTAGTAGTCATGTGATGAAGTATGATATTCAGCACTATGTAAAATAACGCTAGATTGGAAAGTGTGAGATTTGCAGTACTGAAACTATTGCAAAGTGCTCAGAAACAGCACTTCATCTCTCAAGGGCTGAAGTAAATCAGATATGACTTCACTAAAATAACCTGAGAAAAGTCAGAGTATTTTAGGGGAAAATTGGAACTGCAGCACTAATGTAGCAGTTTCACACTGATTCAGAATAGCTTATATCTGTTCTTCATATTCCTTCGAATTCCTAAGAGATCTGCCAGGGATGTCAGATGTGGTTTGTACAGAGACAATAGGGAGAACAAGGCCTTACAGTCGTGATTAAGCTTACTATTTATTTTTTTTCCTTAAAATTGGACAGAATTAACCTGACATAGTCATTTAAAAGCTATGTGGTCTGAAGTTTTGTACTCTTCTGTGGTTATTATAAACAGGGAAGAATATCCAGGAGACAAGTGTTTCATTTTCTCAGATGCTTTCTGCACAAATGGCCAGGTTAGATGAAGCCTTGCGTCATATGGTTTAGTGTGAGGGGTCCGTGCCCATGGCAGGGGGTTTGGCACTAGATGATCTTAAGGTCCTTTCCAACCCTAACTATTCTATGATTCTATGATTTCCAAACCTACTTCCCCACTAGTGATGGCCAACAGCATGTTCATGAATAGTTCACCGAAGTACTTGACTTTATGCAGATGGGAAACATTAATCTTGCTTCACTTTAACCATCTTAGTAGGTGCATGTAGGCATCACAATACTGGATGTGTGATATCAAAACTGTGAGATATAATCCGTATTTGAGAAAGTATCAATGTTTAGAAAGTATTAAGCACCTTTTAAAGCTTTTATCTGCCAAATGGTTAAGTCTGTGATTATTGAAGTGAGGAAGGACTATGTGATTTGGCCTGCAAGTGAAGTTTCACAATAATTTTTATCTGCAGTAAACAACACTGCCATGGCTTCCTGACTCCAGAGAGTAATCCTGAGATTCTCCCCTGCTGCTTCATAACTGCTAAATAACTGTTCTTCTATAATTTGTCTAAAGCAAGACCTAAATTGTTTTCATAAGGGCCTCAAATTCAGCTGCTGTATAGCAAGATGGTATAGATCAATAATACAGTCCTAACATTCCTTTGCAGTCAGTGGTGACCATTTGAGGGTTTCAGAGGAGCCTCTGTGTGTCTGGGGACTTTCTTCAGATAAGTAGAAGGAAGTGATGGTAGTAGAGTAGTGTCTGGACTTTAATGATCTGGAGTGTATGTTGGCCGCATATGGCTATACATAAGGCATCTCTGTCCATTTTCCGTGTTTCAGTGCATGCCTAGCTTAAACTAAACTTCAACAGGCAAGCTGTGTTGCTACCAGTAACAAGGTCTTGATTCAAGCACTGTCAATCTGTGCAATTTTGTATGGACCCTGCTATAGTATGGACCTATGTGTACTAGAACTCTTCCAAACAGAAGACAGGCATTGTCTTTGAGCAAGCAAGGGCCAGGGATCGCCTGCAACAAGCAGATTGGCTGTGGTCACCCCCTTTTGGGGAGTAGTATTACAAATGCACAATCATTCCATCTGCAAAGAGCCTTCAGAAGGGGATTTAATAGTGTGTATGATAAGGGATGCAACTGCCAACAGGTAGGCTTTTTGGACACCTTTTCTTGAAGTGAGACACCCACATTCCACTCATGCCTGTGTTCTACATGCTGGGCTACATATTTTGCTGCTTTCCCTAGAGACCAACACTTAGGCCTTTATAAAGACGTTGCAGTGATGTGTTTATAAACATAAACAACTCATGGCAGCATTGCCTTTCTACATTTATGTGTGATAATATCAATAAAACAGATAACTGATATTGAAATGTATGATATGCACATGAAGCAAAACTGCATCTGTAATGATTCAAAATCACAAACTCTTGCAGAAATGAGAGACCTGGTCTTAAAATTCTTGTTTAAGATGGGTATTTTTGCAGCTTGATATTTCTGTGACACAATATGAACTACACTTAGTGGTTTATTGTTTGCTTACAAATGATTCTAAGATACTGAAAACTTGTTAGAGCTACATTCTATAAATCATGACACAGAACACATCCTGTAAATTATTAGGAAACTTAGAACTGATACTAATAATTTACTCTATCCACATCAGGAATGTGGTTTGCTAGAAAATATTAGTTCATCCAGGCAGCAGTGTAAGGCACTGATATTTTAATACACATTAATAGTATTTTTCCAGTTAAATGAATAACATTGAGATGCTGGCAGAATAAATCACCATCTATCAAATAAGCCTATTAGATCCTAAAGATACAACAGTAAATAGCTTACCAGTGCTCAAAAGTAGGATAGTTAACTGCAAAGCTAGAATGACATCTCTGAAAGAAAATGGGGATTTTATTAACTTTGCAGGAACTGATGTTATTATTGATAACCCATCCTAAGGGATGATTTAATGGGATTTAGGTAATATCATAAAGCATTTATTTAGCACATGAAAAAAATAGTCTAATCCATATCCAGACCAAAGAAAAGACAGTGAGCAGGAAAACAGTAAAACCAAGAAACATTTTGCATTTCTTGTATCAGATTTCTTTTTGGATGGTTTCTTTCTCTTTAATATCTAGGAATAAAAGTGTCTGGTCTCCTTTTATTTCATAGTTATTCCATTCTGAGATGATTGTTGATGGCATCAATTCAAGGGTCATAAAACTTGTTTTGTTCAAAGAGCTTGAGCCCAAAGAACAGAGATTTAAAATCTCTATGACTTGATTTTTCACATAAAGTTCAAGTTTGCCATTCTTATTTTTAAAACCCCAGCCAGCTCTAGTAAATCAACACTTCTTACCTTGCATCATTTCTTCTGTCTTTAGGTATCTGAAAACTATTTGTTTCAGTGTAACCTAGTTCTGTAGGTCCCCTCTCTGGGCAGTGAGCAGATGTCTCCAGAATACAATTTAGTCCACAGCCAATGTTTCCAATACTAAATGACTCTCAGAATGCACTTTCTGCTCTCTTATCCTGTTCATTCACTACAGATTCTACCAGAAGCCTCTAGTTCATATACACTGTGGTTTTTAGGGTGCCATAGTATATCAAGCAGCCTTGGCTGCCAGCTGAGGATGCAGGTCTCCTGTAGCTTTGTTGGCCTATCAGCAAGCCCTGTGCAAGTGGCCCTGTTACCTTAGGGTGTCTTAGATGACTGTAGCTGCCTCCTGTGGATCACTGACTTATACTGTAGATCTCAGCTGGTTATAATGGGAGCTGAGATGTTTAGCTCACACTGCCTCTGTTACTATACCTTTGGTGCTGACTCATCCTAACAGACCCTGTTGGCAGGCACTGGCCTAGGTAATACATGGAAAATAGATCTATCCTTTCAGAAACAATTTGTATATCAGCAAGGTGTCATTCAGTTCTTCGCATAGTTCATGTCTCTGGATGACAGAGGGTGTTTGGTCTTGCAAATGATCTTGATTAATCTTTCTAAATAATTTTGCTATTAACAAAATTGACACAGAAAAATGGTGAAAGTTTTTGCTGATTGCATAAAGGTGACAATCATGGTGAATACAAAATACTTATGAATGGATTTGTTGGAATAATGTAGTAATGAAAATGGGAAGAAATGTAATGGGACAAGAGGAAAATACAGGTCTAGAAAGCTTTTTTGGTGGTGAAGGCAGGAGTCTTCTGGTGTCTTCTTTAAGAAGGATGGACTTTGACACATGCTTATTTGTCTCCTTCTTAAACAATTTTTCCCTTTCCTTGTTGCAGTTGATTTCAGCACTTCATTATTTTTGTCAAAGAAACAAATGTCTTTCAAGTCCTTCTTGAATTTTTCTTGATACAATTTCAACCCCATATCTGTTGTACTAGCTGTCATTACCGTGAAAGATGGATTATTCCCTTCTCTGTTTTGAAGTAATCCTTTGTTATCAGATACCTCCTCAATTTTTCCTATTTAGATGAAAAAAATTTGTTTTCCAGTCTTCCTGATTTAGTGGAGTTTTCCTGTCCTCTTATCATTCATGTTATTCTCCCTTGGACTTTCTTAATTTGAAAAGTTTTGCTCAAAAAGGGACTGAGCACTGCAGCTGCCTTGGCATAAAAGGATTGCCTCAAGTTATATGTATTGCTGTCATTTCTGTGTGTCCTGGGGGGGATAGTACTTTTTTCACAAGCATGGCACTATTGGCTCATATCCAGTTGCCATCTGCTGTAACTTCAGACCCTTCTCTGAAGATGTGTTTTCTAACCAGTTGTTCTCTATTCTGTATGCAAGTGGATTACTCCCGCACAAGTGTAAAACTTGACCTTTATCCACCTTTGAATTTAATTTATTATTCCTCCATGTGTCCAGCTTGTCAGACTCATTTGAATTCTTATCCTGTCCTCCAGTATATTTGTAATCACTCCCACTTTCACATTTCTTCTAAATTTTATAAGCATAATTTCTATTCCATAATTTATGTCATAATGAAAAGCCTAAAACAGAGCCAGGTGAAACTTATCCATTTGATTACTGATAACTATTTTCAAGATACAGTTAAAATAACCCTAGACTATGATATTTTAATATAGATCTTATGTGCATAACTTAATTGTGAAAGTATCAGTTGAGCTACCTGGAGTCAAAATTCTTAAACAACAGCTCATATCTAGACTTAAATATCTATTGTTTCTGTATTCTTGTTAGTAGAAGACATTTAGACTGATTTAACACAAACTGTTCTTGACAAATATGTGATAGCCATGTTTCATCTCTTTTTCTAGCTGTTTGCTGATATGTAGGATAAACTATCACATAATTTGTTGGGAATTTAAATTATAATGATTAGTGTGTAGTTCATTGTTTCTTATTCTTTACTTTAAAATCAGTATTATATTCAGTCTTACTTCGACACTGGTGGTACTTCACTGCCTTTTTCCATTTGCCAGTCTTCATGTATAATCATTAACAGCTCTGAGCTTGCTTCAACCTCTTCTTCGGGTGTTCTGGAATTAATTTTAACAGATCCAATTAATTTGGATTTAATTCAAAATTTTCGTAGAAGCTGTTGGGGACAGTGGATCTCAGAAGGTGTTACCAGCATGTGGCTGTACCCTAAGCAGTGAGAAAATGTAATTATGCATCTGGAACACAAATAGACAGCGTTTGGTTCTGTTGTTTTGCAGAGATAGGGAAGTGTTTAAGCTGTGACTGCCCTCAAAGCCTCCTGTGCAATTCTCTTTATTTGTAGGGCAATGCACTGCAGTTACTGGTCAGGGGAATAGAACATCTGCCTAACAGGAATATATGACTGTAGCTTCTTTTCTCTAGCAAAATAAAAGCAGCAGGATAGGTTAGTGTGGACATTATAGATAACTGTAATAATTAAGGCAGTTTTAGGACAGTGCAGAAGTTTTGTGTTCACAGGTAACTGTGGTTATAGCTAATGCTTCTGTTAGGACAACTGCTTTGGATTAGCCAGAGGTGGAAATATGGATTTTGCCATCTTGTTTGAGCCCGCAGTTCAGAAGACCCTCAAATGACAACCCTGGCTGAATCAAGTTGTAGAAAGTCCATCCTCACCCCATTTTAAAGAGAGAGAGAATTAGGGAGAGCGTAGAATATCCTATGAAGTCCCTTTTCCTTACAGGGAGTCAGGATAATTAATGTAAGTGATGTGCAGCACATTTATCTACATTATAAGACATGGGTGGCCAAGGAGAAGAGATCATATATTGCTCTCTATTACATAAACTGCCAAGCAGATTAACAATTCTTGGAAAAATAATGATCAGAAAAATGATAAAGATTTTCTTTCCTATAAAGACAGATGCTGACAGTTTAACCTGCTACAGCAGCACTGCCAAACAGGCAGAGACATCTGTTTGTGCTGTTTTGACAGGCAATGGTTTTAAAGACACCAGGTGCCAGGATTATGTACCACTAAAAGATCTGCTTTTTAAGCCCTCAAGTTCCATGCTGGCAAGCATCCAGAGGGATCAAACTGAGGTAAGTTTCCTATTACATAAGTGGCGTGCCTTTGTTTAAACTGAAGATGTGAGATGTTCCAGGGCTTCTATGACAGCAAAGAATTCTATTTCCCTAACTATGGACTCAAGTTTTCTCTCCTGAGTAGCTCAACACTGCTGTTAAAAGCACCTTACCTTCAACATGATGAGAGTTGTCATGTTGCGTTCATAAGTCCATGCATACAAAATAGTCTGTCAAAACTTAGAAAAGACAGCTGAATAGTTTAAATAATTTAATTTTGTTCAATGTGTCTTGGAAAAGTATTTTCCAAGAATGAGGTTATATTCCTGCTAATCAGTAGAACATGTAGGTACAGTATTAGTTCATTAACCCATACGGGATCAGGAACTGAAATTCACAGTGCTTATGGCTAGTTAGGTACTGTTGAGATATAAAGTCTGTGTTAATGGCTTGCATTGAAAGACCACAATTCCTAGTTTGCCAGTGCTGTTCTAGCTCCCCTCACTTTCTTTTGCTGTAATATAGCTGTGAGATATTCAACCAAATTGTCTAGAAGTAGTTCAGAGAAACATTCTTGCTTGGGGGAGAGCCTTTTTTTTTTTAATTTGCCTCTGCTAAGATGTCTGGTTTGAAGCACTGAATGTCTCTGTACCAGCAGTTTTCTCAAATTAGCAGGTCTACAGTGGAGTTCTACCTAATTGATTAAATGGCTAGGATAAATGATTTATGAGAAAAGATTAAAATAACTTTATACATATTGCTGGTTAAATTACAATTACTCTGTCTTTAATAATGATCTACAGGTATTATTTGAGGAGCATATGTTCCTAGGAAGGAGACGAATTGTTCACTATTATCTGGGGACCTATAACTAGAAATACAGCTGCAAGAATGATACAAAAGCAATCACTGAATGGTATTTGTGATCCCTTTAGTCACTTAGAAAGATACATGCAAAGTCAATTTCTTTGACAAGCAAGTTCATAGATTATTCACATCTGAGTATTCCTATACAGAGAGCGTACCATTTGTGTGCTTATATACTCTCCTTGTATTGACAACAGCTAAAAATCAGCTTAAAACCACCTTTGAATTCAAAACCATGCAGAGAAAGAAGCAGTAGCAAGTGGCTAGGCAGACACAGAAAGTAGCCAGCTACAAGTAGATGATTTTTAAGGCAGTAATCAACTGACACTTAGGGAATGGTCATCAGCAAATTCTAATATTAGCCTAAGGAATCTCCTACAGAAGCTCCCCAACTAAGAACGGGAAGAAACAGACCAGTCCAGGAGGAAGAAACTATAATTCTCTGAATTGCTTTCAATTGAATAACTTGCTTTGTTTCTTCCTAGACTGCTGGCCAGTGACATTCTCCCTAGGCTAGAGTTAGACTTATGAACACCCACCCTACTGTCTGAAACAGGCTTGTTAAAAACATTAATCATGCAACTGTACAAAGACAAAGCATTCTCTCAAACACTGCAGCCATGGACAAACTTATCCACTGAAAACAATTGTCAAGATTCAGTCAAATATGACTGCTCCTCAAATTTATCTCTTGTTTCTATAAGTTTTGTTTTGTTTGTTTGTTTTGGTTATTGGGTTTAGGGCTTTTTTGTTTGTGGGTTTTTTGTTTCGTTTTGTAGTTTGTTTTTTTTTTAGTGAATGGATCAATATGCTTTTGATAAATGATACTAGGGAATGCAAGCCATTTTGAGTAGGTAGAAATTGCTACTCTCCTGGTAGAGTCTTAGGCCAATGCATTGTAGATTTACTTTTTTCAAACTAGTTTTTACTGTTGAAGTACAGGAAAAAATAAAATAAATAGTTCCCTCACCCTTTTTATTCTTTTTTTAGTGGCATCTCAGCTGTGGATGAATAGAGGTGGTAGACATGGAGGGTTGCAGTACAAGTAGGAGAGATTCCTCTTGGTGTAATAGACATTTGGAAGCAGTGCTGAGCTTTGTGCCCAATGGACTTTCCAGGGTGATTAGAAGAGGACATTAGCCAAGGAAAGGATATCATGAAGGTAAAAAGAGGAGTAAGAGCACAGTCAGCCTTCTGATTCTTGCAAGAGCATTCATTTGTCCTTGGGCATTCAGACTGTTACTAATGACAGGCTGCTTTTATTCATCTGTACGCCCCACCTCATTTAAAAGTGTTTTGACATATATAGTGAGTGTTTCATATCTATATCTATGTCTATAGCTAATCTATATCTATCTATCTACATACATACACACACACATGCACCTCATCAACGATGCATGTTATAGACCAAGAATTATTTTACTAATATTTCTGATTCAAGACTGCTTAAGAAAGGTTTAGTTGCACTTTCCTCTTTAGATCATGTAACTGTTTTCCTGAAATGGGCCAGAAGGATTAAAAGAGGGTGAGTTACCACAGCCCTTTCCTATTACAACCTCTGCCATTCTATAGTGAAGTGACCATTGCTGCCAGGGACAACAATTTTGAACCCTATTCAAATCTAATTAGAATTAGGAAGATCCAAGATATTGTATCCTTATGTGAAAACAGATTTTTATTGTTAATAGGTTTTTGTTGTTTTTTATAGGCAGATGCTTCAGTGTAAAATGCTGGAGGAAACAAGGCACAGTTGCTTTGAAACAGTTTCTTGAATTCTGTTTACTGATTACTGATTAATGTTCAGCCTGGAGAAGAGAAGGCTGTGTGGAGACCTCATAGCAGCTTTCCAGTATCTGAAGGGGGGCTATAGGGATGCTGGAGATGGACTCTCCATTAGGGACTGTAGTGACACGATAAGAGGCAATGGGTTAAAACTTAAACAGGGGAAGTTTAGACTAGATATAAAGAAGAAATTCTTTACTGTAAGGGTGGTGAATCACTGGAATGGGTTGCCGAGGGAGGTAGTGAATGCTCCATCCCTGGCAGTGTTCAAGGCCAGGTTGGATGAAGCCTTGGGTGCCATGGTTTAGTGTGAGGTGTCCCTGGCCATGGCAGGGAAATTGGAACTAGATGGATCTTAATGTCCTTTCCAACCCTAACTATTCTATGATTCTGAAGTACCCTGAATTTTACACTGCAATAAGTAGCTAATATGAGTTTGAATGTGGTTTTGAGTAAGATGGAAAGTTGGTAGAGACATAATCATTGTCTTTTTTTTTTTGATGTTTCTGACAGATTAAAGGAACCTTAATAAGACCGCAGAATAAGAATTTATATCCACTTCAAAGCTCCTTTATACTCCCAAAGTGGCGATTAGTAGCTTTTGTGCAAATGGCAATCAGACCCATGTGGTTTTGAACTGGTTTCTGATATGTGGAGAACATCTTAATAGAATTATGCTGTATGGAATGGCTTCTCATCACTGCAACTTTATTAATTTTTGTATGGTTCAATAAAGAAAATGGGGGGGGCGAATTAAATTGTAATTTTATCTAGTTTTTCCCACTGGTTCTTATCTGAAAGAGTTTTGGGGAAGGAAGAGAAGCTATTTCATTGTTTAATCAGAGAATCAAATAGTTAATTTTCTTCACATTAGCTATCATGGGGCTATGATTTGGATTTGTGCTGAAAACAGTGTTGATGACACAGGGATGATTTAGTTATTGCAGAGCAAAGCTGACACAGAGTCAAGGCCTTTTCTGTTCTTCTATTTTTTTTGCGTTTTCTGTGTGAGTGGTGCACAAGGAACTGGGAAGCAACACAGCTGAGACAGCTGACCCCAACTGACCAAATGGATATTCCAGAGCATATGGTGTCGTGCTCAGCATATAAAGCTGGAGAAGAAGAAGGAAGGGGGGATGTTTGTAAAGATGGCATTTTATTTTCCAGAGTAACCATTACACATAGAATCATAGAATAGTTAGGGTTGGAAAGGACCTTAAGATCATCTAGTTCCAAACCCCCTGCCATGGGCAGGGACACCTCACACTAAACCATGTCACCCAAGGCTTCATGCAGCCTAGCCTTGAACACTGCCAGGGATGGAGCATTCACAACCTCCCTGGGCAACCCATTCCAGTGCCTCACCACCCTAACAGTAAAGAATTTCTTCCTTAGATCCAATCTAAACTTCCCTTGTTTAAGTTTTAACCTGTTACCCCTTGTCTTATCACTACCGTCCCTAATGAATAGTCCCTCACCAGCATCCCTGTAGGCCCCCTTCAGATACTGGATAATCGAGCCCTGCTTTCCTGGAAACAGCTGAACACCTGCCTGCTGGTGGGAAGTAGTGAATTAATTCCTTGTTTTGCTTTGCTTGCATGTGTGGCTTTTGCTTTACCCATTAAACTGTCTTTATCTCAACCCATGAGTTTTCTTTCTCACTTTTTCTCCTCTGATTCTCTCCTCCATCCCACTGGGGGGAGTGAGCAAGTGTTGTGGTACTGAGCATGACAGCTTAAAAAAATAAAAAATTACAGTACATTATTTGGTTGCCAACCTTCTTGGCCTCTGTACAGTTTCATCAACTTTATATAACTTGTTCAAAAGAATAGATAAGGGTGCTGCTCCTCATGTTTACTTGTTTGCTTTGTCCTCCTGTGGCTGGTATCTGCTTTTTGACCCTTGCCTTGAAAGCTCTTTAGGGTAGGGAGGTGATCTCATTATTTTTTGAATGCAGTGAGAACTCTGTATTTCAGTGAGATTTTAAGATGATAGTAAGTAAATACTAATGACTACAGTAGTAGGATTTCTAAAACAATAGCCATTTCTGTTGATGTTCCAGGTACAATACAATACAAAGGATTCAGTTAATAATTGTATTGGAAACAAAAGCCATAGTTTGGCTCATCAGAAGTCAACTTGAAAGCTTGTTAGGCTGCATGAGACTGAGGAGTGATTTGTGTTATTCCAGGGAAAAAGAGATATGAAGCTGTAATTATTGATGATTTATCTATTGCATTTCAACCTCCAATAGTTTCTTCTGGCTGACTCAGGCTTCTTTTCCTAATTCATGAAATACACAGACTAGGTCATGTTCTCAGGGTAAGCTAAACTCAACAGCGAGCACAGTGCATGTGCGCTCCGAGTAGGATTGGCAGTTAGAAAGATTCCAGTGACATTTCTGTGCCTGTGAAGGCCTAGAGGACCTCACACTATTTGCTAGAATCCTTAGAAACTACACTACAATGCTTCAGCACAGAAGATAATGTTTTTTTCTGTTACTTAAGCATCTACTGATGACTCCAGATCACAACTTCTGTGTTGCTACAGCAGACGAGTGTCCTGCTCCTAAGTGCTCTCTCTCTTCTATGATTCTAATGTCTCATAATATTGCAATACACAGTCAAAAAGCAAGATTGCAAAGAAGCAGTGAAATTTTACAGTGGTAGAGTCATCAGATATCTTGTCATTGTCAAGTATTTTCAGGCATGACTTTGAAATTTTGAAGAATAAGGAAATAGGTTCGATGACCACAAGAAAACTCTTTCTAAAAGGAATGGTAATCTTGGAGAATGCATGAAAATGTAGTGAGAAATAGTCTGTTTGATGCAAGAAAGAGAGAGAAGGTTACAAAGACCAGCCATATGAACATGAACAAGCAAGATTTATACAAAGGAACATATACCTCTGTCCCTGAGAACTGAGATCTTCATACGTTTTGGCCAAAAAATGTAAGTGGGGAGGGACTGTCCCTGTGCTAGCCCAGGTTTTGTGTGTGAGCACCAATATACTCTTGAAAACCAGTCCTGCCAAGATACAGCAACCACATAAAATTAACTTCTTTCTTTATTTTCTGTGATGCTGCTCTCTTTCTACTCTCTCCTCTTTTTTATGTTTGTTTTTTTTTTCCACTAAAAAAGGGTCTTTTTACACATTTGGGAAGAAGTCTTCAATTCTTTACAGTGGCAAATTCTGAGAGACTGAGCTGCATATCCCGAGGGGTGTTAAGACTTCTAGACTCCTCTTCAGCACTTCCTCCTGGGTTTGCACTGTTTTCACCACTGTGAAATCGTGGCCTAGGTCTGAGACTCCCATCCACTGTAATGTAAACAGTACAAGACTTATTGCTTTAGTCATTAATAGCAGGGACTTGGAGTCCTAGGTGGGATTAGGTGTGTACAAGATTCAGCCTGGAAGTTATTTTAAGTGTTCTTTCCTGCTCTATGCTGCCTTTGCAATATTGTCAGAAACCATATGCCAGGCCAGCCTGGAGGGAATTTTTATATCTGATTTCTCATCTCTTTAAGGCTGGGATTTAAAATACAAACTTGGATACAGGCTTAACTATTACCATCCTAGTGAGTGCTGCTATAAATGAAAATTATTATGTAGATATAGATAGGTAGATGGATAGATGAAAAGGCTTCTGAATAGCACTATTTTTTTTTCCCATGACAGACTCTTGCAAGTGATTGTATTGATTTACTTTGCATACAAATTGCTCAGGACTTTGGCAGTACACACTTACTTGAATTGTTTGCTATCAGCTGCAGAATCAATGCTTTAAACAGACACGCCTGAATGAAGAACAGTATTTTAAACTGTTTTGTAGTAATAACAAAATTACATTAAAAGCAAGAGGATGAAACAAATAGGAAATACTGATTAATATAAAGGCAAATCATAAATAGAAAGTTTTATTAGCTGGGAACCTATGTTATGAAGGCAATTTTCCTAAGCATGGAAACAAATTTGTTTTACTTTTGCAAATGAAAACATAAGGTGTATTTCAGGCTTTAAGGAAAGCTATCTTGACAGAATAAATAATTGTATGTAAAGGTGGGAAGGGGAGAGAAAATTTATAGATTTTACATTGCAGTGATATAAATGACAAAAATGGTCATTACAAGGTGTAGTATGTTCAGTTGTACGGTTGCATTGCAAAATATATGTTGGAGAAATTTAGTTATGGGAGATTTTAAAAAATCACCTAAATAAATTCATCTCATGATTCCATTAATTTTCATTCTGTCTGGTTCCTCTAAAGGCAGACAGTGCCACACATTGCTGCACAGGCTAGAAGTGCCTGAGCGTCAGATTAAGCTAGCCTGGCTAACTGAAAGCAGTCTAGCAGAGGCAACATAAGGCTATATCAGACTGATTAATGCAGGTGAAAAGCATTACGTAGGGAACTATGTTGCAATGATTTGTTTGCTTACAGGATTCAAGATTGCAATCCTTCATTCAGGATTGATTTGGTATCTGTGAACACTCTGTCCTAAAAGACAATAGTTTTGCTTCACTTACTACACTGTCTCCATGTCTTTGAAATACTTTAATAATATCTTTGCAATTACAATCTTTGCTGCTTTCTCATTTGAAAAGTTTGATTATGTTGCATTAATTTTGTTTGTTAGTGTAAGGGAGTCTGTGTGTTTGTCTGAGGTGCTGTAAGGAAGACTGGTAAAAGTCCATCTGATGCTGTTTTGACTGTAGTACATTTAAGCAAAGAGAATTGAAAAAGGAAGATACAAATTGACAATGATAGATAAGACAAAAAAATTGACAAAGATACAAGTTAACAATGTCAGCTAGGAGCAGGGAATGAAAAACACTGAGCCAGGTTTCACACAGAATTATAAGCCCAGTTCTGTGATCCATATATAACTCATTAAAGTTTAATAGGTAAACATATCTTTGGCGTCATTAATTTCTACCTTCACACACAGAGCTGCTCTTACGTGTATGCACAAAAATTCTAAATTAGTGTGCATATTATTTACATACTTACAAGTGTGATAGAAAATTCACAGAATGCTTAGCAAAAGCGAGGGGCAAGAAGATGTCAAAACCAAATTCTTCTTTACTGAGATCCTCGGGAATATAATGGAAATTAACTTTCTGTAATAGTTTGCAATTACTGAGCAACCTCTGTAGTTCAAGTAGAAAATCAATTTCTAGCTCTTGTGGATAAATGCATAAAATTCTACTGGCCACACCATAGCTCTGCATACTAAAATATATGTTAGCTTTAGAGCTTATAAATTAAATTTATTAAAAAAAATACAGTTATTCTATGACATTGACCTTATGATTTGGTTGTAGGCCATAATTTGAACACCTGTTAGAGAACAATATAAAAAGTAAAAGCACTGTAACGTGTTACTAGATACCATAAATATCTGTGCAGTTTTTCATGCAGGAAATCAAGCAGCTAGAAAATGAGCAAGGTTTTTAAGAAATGAGTGAAAGTATCATGTTGTTTTGAAATTTCCTCTGAAGAGCTTGATTCATTGAAGTCCTTTATTCAGTCGAGACATGGAGATCTATTCCTGGGACCAGACTGACCTTCTAAGGTTTTATCTTCTGCTGCAGCAGCTCTTGAGAGAATATGAAGGCAGAGGCTATAATTCCCTTTCCAAATGGCATGTGGAAAAACAAACCTTTTACATTACCATGCTGACAGAATTGACCTACGTGCAATCCCTTTCACTCACAGCTATGCTCATGTGGCTTTCTCTTGAATAAGGGAAGATACTTCCTATGGTAACTTAAAAAGAGACTTCTCTTTATTTTTTTCAGGGCTTAATGTGCATTTCTAGTACTGGTACAATTTTGGGGGGGTTACCCCTGCTATTGTTTATGCATAGAAATCAAAATACAGCCCTTGACACAGAAATTTTTTTCAGACTCCCAAAGTTCATGTACAGAATAGACACATGGACTGTGGTATTTGTAAATTTCAGGCAATGTTGGTATAACAAGAAACTGCTGCAGATATTTGCATCGTTGTGAACACAGGCCTGTATATTGTATTATTTAGCAGGGTATCCAAGACATTTCATGGCTAAGTCATGCAACATTGGATACTGCTCAGCCAGCTCTCATACATTGTATGTGTTTTAGAGGTGCTTTAGCACTTTTTCATTCCACAAATGAGGAAAGGAAAGTTAATAACCAAGCCCTTGTTAGAGGGATCATCGCCTAAAGAAAGCACTGATTTTCCATGTAATGGGTATTCTTGGGAGGGCATTTGTAATTTTTTTAAATAGTCTTTCCCAAGCTGAAGCTTTTTGCTCATCCATTTTAGTTGAAAAAAAAAATATATAAAAATCTCTTGAGGCATGTAAGTTTTGGGCAATATGAAGTCTGAGTCAATTAAAGATATTAAAAGAAAAACCCACAATGGCTGTGTAAGAGAGGACCTCTAGTCCCACTTTTGCTTCTTCAAGTCTTTATTTAATGTCCATGGTCAGATATTACTTTGGCTAGAGAAATGTCAACTGCAGTGTGTTGAAGGAAGTATTGAGTACCATATACACTTGTCCTGTCTTTTCATTCCCTTCTCACTTTATTTTGTATGTCTAACACTCACCTCACGATCTTCCTCCATAGGCTTTTTACATCTGTTGATGTTATTTTTTTTCCTTCTTATTTATCTCTTCAGTTCCTGGCTATGTGAAGAAATACTATTTCCAACACAGCCAGTGATGATTAGAATAATTATTAGTTTCTCTCTTTATTGTTTCCTTTTCATATTTTCACATTTCTTCTCAGTACCTGAAAACTCATGTGGAATCATGTGTAGTACTATTTTATAAATGTTTTTTTCTTAATCGATTGCTCAGTTTTCATAGCCTTTTTATACATTACTGGACCATTTATATGTAAGATGATATGTTAAATATATTGTAATTAACAATTATTTGGCTATCAACAGGTGTCATTCAACCAACAGACATCTTATAATGTGTCAATGCTGCATAGTACAGAGTTACAGCTATTAGCTTCTATAAAAGCCCATTGTGCAGTTATCAAAGCCAATAATTGTACTGATTTCATGGGGAATATAATGAAATTTAGCATGAAATCTTAGGTATGTGGTTAAGTTAATCTCTTCTCAGGTGGCAGTGGTCCAACATACAGCTGAGTGATGTGGTGAATCCTGTAATGTACTTTGCAATACCAGGTGCTGCTACTTCCAGACACTGCTCCTACTCAGATAGGTACATTATATAAGTTAAGGAGGATTTACTCAATGCTTGGGACAGTTTAAAGGTTAAAAATTTCATGTTTGTGTAAGGAATCTGTTCGTACATGTCTTTTATCCCATTTCTTAGCTCTTTCTAAAAGAAAAAGTCAGGACCAAGGTTTCAACTGATTAAAATTTTAGGGAAGCTTCTTTGACTTTATCAGAGTTGGCATAGGCTTAATAGGAGCTAGGAACCCCCCTTAATTAGCATGTAATTTTACTCACTATCTAGGAAATGTGATTCAAATTAAGTTGGAATTACAAAGCTTCCAGGAGCCCTATGTGATGTGAATTGAAATCTTTCAGTGCCTATGGGCCTCTTAGCTTCTGTAAATGACAGTCGAGGTGATTTTCTTGCCAAAATAAAGTGGCATTGAAAAGTGGGATGCAGGAATGAGCACATGGCAAAAGGCAAACCAGAATACTACAGAGGGAAAAAAAAACCATCAAGACTGGCAAACTGTTCTCTCATTTTCACATGGAAAGTAAACAGAAAGCTATATCGATATTGCACACAGATGCCTGAAAACTATCTTGCTCATGCAGCAGAATTAGACACACATGGATACTTAAATCTACAGAATTTTAATGCATGGCTAAAACAAACTCATAATGACCATACTATATGAGCTATGTTGCAGCAGTCTTCAGTTATCAAAGCTTCCTTTTCCTGACCTAGGGAATGGTAGTTTCACTTTTACAATGGAAAATTAAAGAAAAAGAAAATTTCTTAAAATGTTGCAAATAAAAAAAAAAACCCTGAAATAGCAATGTTTTGGTCACAATGTGGAATACAATGTCAGTTAATACACAGATGATCTGCTCATAGAAGGCCATCTAATTCCCTCCACTTACATTGTGTGGGAAGGAACAGAAAGGCTTAAATCTTGTAAAGTACCTTATGTCAAGTTCCTGCCTCTTCCTAAGAGCAGTTTTGACTGAAGCAATTAAGGCAAGCACAAAAAGGGAGAGAAGACGATGAGGAGAAGTGCAACTATATTTCAGGATAATACAGTTTCTGATGTCCAGACAATACATTCTTCCTTAGGAACAGTAGTGGCCTGTGGGAGTGGTCTGTGTACAAAGAACCATGGCTTTGCATGAGCAAGTAATGCTTGTAATTCTGATAATAGAACAAATAGAGGAAATGTGTGTGGGATCTTCCTTCTCTTATACAGACCTGAGGTTATGCTCCTTCCCTCTCTTCACAGCTGCTAAACTAGGCATGGACTTGCAATGAAGCTTCTTGTAAGTGACACACTCTGTTTCTGCAGCCTTCTGCTCTGCTGCAGTAACTGACAAAGTTGGGCAAGACAGTTCTGGTTCATTTCCTCCTATCCAGGTTGTACTGCATCCTGACTTGTAATCTGTTGATGTCACAGAGGTGATGCCTCAAGTATAGAATCATAGAATAGTTAGGGTTGGAAAGGACCTCAAGATCATCTAGTTCCAACCCCCCTGCCATGGGCAGGGACACCTCACACTAAACCATGTCACTCAAGGCTCTGTCCAACCTGGCCTTGAACACTGCCAGGGATGGAGCATTCACTACCTCCCTGGGCAACCCATTCCACCTCACCACCCTAACAGCAAAGAACTTCCTCCTCATATCCAATCTAAACTTCCCCTGTTTAAGTTTTAACCTATTACCCCTCATCCTTTCACTAGAGTCTCTAATGAAGAGTCCATCTCCAGCATCCCTGTAGGCCCCCTTCAGATACTGGAAGGCTGCTATGAGGTCTCCACGCAGCCTTCTCTTCTCCAGGCTGAACAGACCCCAACTTTCTCAGCCTGTCTTCATATGGGAGTGCTCCAGTCCCCTGATCATCCTTGTGGCCCTCCTCTGGACTTGTTCCAACAGTTCTATGTTGTTTTTATGTTTAGAACACCAGAACTGTACACAATGCTCCAAGTGAGGTCTCATGAGAGCAGAGTAGAGGGGCAGGATCACCTCCTTCGATCTGCAACTTTGACTTGTATGTAAGGTTATTACTTACCTTGTGTCTTTTCTGATAGTATTTCTGTGAAAGAGTGCTATGGCAGTGTTTTAATTGCTCTTTCTGCCAATATGTAACATTCATTCCCTTCAATACAGAGCAGAAGTAAATAAAGCGGAAGGTAAATATTCCTAGGCATAGCCATCTATGAAATTTTCTCAAAACCATTGTCTGGTCCATGATTAAAATACACTTGTACAGAAGAGATCCTTGTTTTCCCATATTTGAACACTCCATTCAAGAGTCTAGAGGACTTTTACCAGTAGCTTGCTATGGAAGTGGCCATGATCACATTCACCTTCTTGTTACTTGTTGAGCAAGTATCAGTCTCTCTTTCCCTCAGTTGCTCTCCCTGATTTACTGACATACCTGCTCTGGTTCAGAGCAGTTATTCTCAGCCATTCCAGAGCCATGAATTTCCATGCTGCTATTTTTTTTTTATTTTTTTCCTAGTTGTGAAGAACAATACAATGCCCAAAATCCAATATCTTCACTTTTTTATGACTATATGAATTAGTCTAATGAAAGTTATCACTCCTCCAGATCTTGCTTGACTTCCAATAACAAATAAGATTCTAAGTTCTTTCTGTAGCATGTTTTTCAGATGATGTGTCCAGATATTTTACACTGCTAATTGGCTAGTTTTCCCTTGCACTTATATAATATCCAAGTTGATTAGGCAATTAAGAAAAAACTAGTAACAGCTGCCTTTTCCCTATAGGGAAGTTTTCTTAGCAATCTACACTAGGTGCTTTCATAGGTCTCAGATGGAGCTTGAATACCTTGCACTCTACAATGCTGTTTTTCCTCTGAAGGCAGTGATTACTATCCGTTTTATTGGCAGAAGACTGTGACAGAGAGTGGTGATACGCCAAAATCAATCAAAGCTTAAGACAGCCTGCTTTCTGTTTCCTGACCATGATACCAGATCATGAGATAACTTTCCTTGCTAATATAGTCAAGATTTGCTGAAAGCACCTAATTCCAGTTGGTTCTAGTTGAACACTTTCGTTCCAAAAGATGTAACAATTTCAGATTAGTCATTCATCATACCAGTGCATTGGAAATGCCTGAAATAAGCTGAGGAACAACTGCTGTAGAAAATAGTGTTGTGTTAGAAGTGCTAAGTGAAAGAAGTGTATCAAGTGAAACTGCAGATGTTGACCAAAATACAAATAAGGCTGTCTACCCTTTACTCATCTATGAAATCAGTGATAGAAAGGCTGAACTTCACAAATTTCAAGGCCTCTGAGAACTGCCATAGCAGTCCAACCCTAGCTACTCACACTGCAGAATCTGAACAGTTGAAGAAAGTTCTGGAAAAGAATAAAAGCCAAAACTCCAGTAGTCCAAAGAAGATTTTAAATCTCTTGGAAAAGACAAGTTAGTTCTTGAGTACAGCTGGAATAGATGGCAGACGTGGCCTCAATTTACTGGTAATTATTCTGAACCTTTTTTAATTTAGAAAATTAACATACAGACCTGGAAATGTGCAAAACCAATCCCTGTTTTGTGTTTCCCTTGCATGACTTCCAGCTTTGTATGTTTTCTATCATTGTTATCAGGGTAGAAGAA